>NW_006159662.1:5763539-5764680 GCF_000334495.1 Tupaia belangeri chinensis
AAAATTTTAATTAAGCAGAATTCTTAAGCAGACCCAACTAAAGCACATAAAAGTATTCCTGGAACTAAATACCTGATTTCCAATCCAGCTGGTGGTTAAGGCAGCTGATTCCTACATGGCTGACTATGTGGTTTGAATCCAGATCCTTGGCTTGAAAAACACATCAAGTGTGTGATGTGCAGATGTGCCCCAAAACCCAAGAGGGCTGTAGCTCTCGTAAGACCTTCAGCTTTGTTCTCAGTAATATATGAACTCATTAAGTATTAAGAAGAGTAAAGAGAAGATCTAACATATTTTTAAAAGATCAGTGTGGCTACTGCGTGGATAAGAAATTGTAGGAGCAATATTTAGAAGGCTGTTACAGTAATTCCTGAAAAGTGATTATAGTTCAGACCACAGTGAGGTAGTCAGGAGGGGTCAGAATGTTTTGAAGGCACAGCCTCTCTCTTCTAACATATTGGATGTGCAAGAGAGAAATCAAGGACAATTCCAATATCCTGAACAAGTGGAAGAATGGAGATGCTATCAACTAGATGGAGATGACTGTAAGTAAAATAGAGAAGAGGATAAGTATAATTTTATCCAAATGTACTTAAAATGTCTATTTGACATCCAACTAGAAATGTTAACTAAACAGTTGGATATATAAATCTGAGGTTGGCAAAGAAATCTGGGAGGTATCAGCATATAGACGGAAAATAAAAACCTAAGACTTAACCAGATTATCAAGAGTGAGCACAGACTGTGTTTAGAGCAGAACTTAGAATTAAATATTTAGCAAAACAGAGGTCACTAAAATCCTCCAAAAGAGCAGTCTCAAGGGAATAGTGAGGGCAAAATTCTGACTGGAAGAGGTTCAAGAGAGAATGAACTCCAACAATGTGAAAATACATATGCCAAAGATTATTCATTGTTAAATTTTTTTCTTAAGTTTGCCAGAGGGTGCAGCAGTGCACTCATCAGAGAGAGAGAGATGGGAAAAGTGAGAAAGCACCTCCTTATGGGGCATGGTCATGCTGCAATCCCTTCTCTTTTTCTGACTCCTTTTGAGATTTTGGGTATGAATGCATCCAGCCTAGCAAGTTTTCCTTTTATTTTATTT
The DNA here is from genome assembly GCF_000334495.1 of Tupaia belangeri chinensis. NCBI lineage: Eukaryota > Metazoa > Chordata > Mammalia > Scandentia > Tupaiidae > Tupaia > Tupaia belangeri. The sequence goes on from NW_006159662.1 coordinate 5,764,642, forward strand.
ATCATTATCTTTTTTTTTTTTTTTCGTTTGCCCACGGGC
>NW_006159662.1:5764691-5779233 GCF_000334495.1 Tupaia belangeri chinensis
GGCACATGTACTCACGACAGAAAGATAGAGAGTGAAAGAGAGAAAGCAAGTTGCCAGGTCCAGGACTCAGACCTTGGTCGGTCATATGGGAGTTCAGTGCCTTAACCATCACCACCTGCTGGGCCCATCCACCAGCTTCTGGATTTAAACCATGAATCCAGCCACCTTAACTATCAGGCTTCAGACTGGCCACAATGATATTTTTTTACTGCAGTATACTGAAAACCTCCATTGGGGCACATTTCTATGGCCAAATATAGGAAAAGGACTAAATAAACCACGATACATACATACCATAAAGTATTATATAGCTATAAAAAAAGATGATCTCTACAAAGTAAAATGATTTCCATTTTATGCTGTTAGGTAAAATAGCAAACTACAAAATTATACTATGTCACCTTCTCTGTATGAAACAAGAGAAATATACATATGTATACTATTTCTTATGTAAACATAAGGATAAACAGAAAACATTTGGCAGCCAAGCTTTAAGGCAGAGAGAGAAATCTTCCTCATATTACAAAAGCTGGAGCTCTGGCTATAAAGCACAAAGAGATCCCTGAAACATTCTTTTTTTTTTCTTTTTTTAAAGAGGTTTTTGCTATAGGGCGCATGCGCTCGCCAGAAAGAGAGAAACAGAGAGACAGAAAGTGAGAAATCACCTCCCAAGGGGGATGGTCATGCCGCAATCTCTTCTCCTCCATTCTCCTCTCGGGATCTTGGGCACGCACACACGCCCGGCGTGAGTTTTAAGCCACCAGGTCCAGGACACGAACCGCGGTCTACTACGTGGGAGTCCAGCAACAAGCCATTACACTAACTGCTGGTCTCTCTCTGAAACTTTCTAAGAGCAGATATCAAGCCTTTTTAACAAAACAGTCCTGATAACATTCTCAAAATATTAAAAGCCAAAGATGGAATGAAATAAACTAAAGTTATAGCAAGGCTCCAAAATAAATTAGACTAAGCATCCCACTCCAGTTAATGGACAGAAGCGGTACCATGCTAAGTGGTTACCACACAAATAAAGTCAAGGAGGCTCAAAAGAAGAAAACGTGACCCAAACTAATAATCAATTCATAGTCTTTTGGTTCCAAATTCATCCTTTTTTGTCTGCCCTGTGAAAACAGATCTAAGCCTTTCAAATTTTTACTTTTCCAGTTGACACATTGTTAAGCTCTGTCAATAGAAGGCACTGGAGAGACTTTGCTGAAGGAAGAGTTTGTGTTTTTTTGGGTTCCAGTGTCCTGCTAGGTGGGATCCAGCAGTGCACACAGCATCTCCAGTGTTTGGTTCCTGCGGCATAGTCAGCTTCTGTAGCATCAAGTTGTTTACTGCAGTATGCTCAGTTTCTCTACTGTCCTGCTCCTGTACCATAGGATGGGCAGGAATATCCAAGGGTCAGCACCTTTCCCTAGCATTCTCTCTCTGTTGGTTTCATAGTGGATTACCTTTGGTGGATACTTCCATTTGTATAGCTTTCTTTGGTGAGGAGGAGGGCAGATTTCCAGAAAGTTCTGCCAGCATGGCACCACAGCAATCTATCCCCCATTCAATGAAACATGGCTATACCCTTTCCAACAAAATTTGGATATGTCTGTCGAGGGTTAAGGGAGCATTTTTCCTTGGATCCTCTATCTCAGTAAAAGTGGTAGGTTCTCCTTATATCTGCTATTCCTATATCATTTTCCTTTCTCAGTAGCCAATTTCTCATTACTCCAACTCCCTGTTAAAGCGAATAATTTATTAAATTAAATGTTCCAGTTCAAATTACTACATAGTTTTTCTCTCATGACAGGACTCGGACTAATACAGAAGCCAATACAAAAAAAAATCACTAATTTATGGTAGTAGTCAGAAAAGGCTGCCTCTTGGTTGGAAAAAAGTGGAGAAATCTAGATAGAAAAGGGCACTGGGAATTTTTTTTTTTAAGAGAGATTTTTCCTATAGGGTACATGCACTCGCCAGAGAGACAGAAAGTGAGAAAACGCCCCCCAGGAGGATGGCCACACCACAATCCCTTCTCCTCCTTTCTCCACTCAGGATTTTCGGCATGCACACACACATGCCTGGAGTGAGATTTAAGCCACCAGGTCCAGGACTCGAACCACCGTCAACTACGTGGGAGTCCAGTGATGTAACCATTACACCATCTGCTGGTACCAGCACTGGGAAATTTTCTGAGATGATATGTTCTATATCTCATTTGAAATAATAGTTGCAAAGATATGTATAGTTGTCAAAACTTATAAACTAATCATTAATATTTTTACATTTTATTCTATGTAAACCATACTTCAATTGAAATGGAAAAAAGAATTCAAAACTCTAAGGAGAAATGTCTGATTATACTGCTGGGGTAGAAATGCAAAAGAAGAACCTGTCCAGAAAGTAAGAAAGTGTTCAAAATAATGATCAGAGTTTTTAACCAGACACCAGTTTGAAGCTTCCCCCACTGGCCAAATTAGGAACAATTAGAACATCCATATAAATAACAGCAATATATAATAATCCATTGAATAAAATCAATTCATTGACTTCATACTGTTAATTAAGGAAAGGAGATAGAGAAGCTTGGCTGGCTCTGACAGCAGCAAGATCAACTAATAAATATAAACAAAATAGCAGAATTTGAGAATCACCACTTTGCAACCACCCTAATATACTTAATTCCAATAAAAATTATTAATGAATATTAAAACTAGGGAGTGACAGTTTAATAAACAACAGACTTGCATAACTGCAAAATGTCTTATAGTAGATTACTTACTATTTACATATACCACAAAAAGAAAATATTAACTTTATGGTGGAGATCTCTGGTAAACACCACCCCAACAAATAATCAAAGTTAACATCACCAATAATAGCTAAATTTGGCAATGGGTCATGTACCTCCTGCTGCAATGTACCAAGAAGGACATACATCACTTATGTAGTATTCCTACCCCTACCTACAAGCACAATATGATGAAACAGACAAACCAAGTTAAAGTATATTCTATAAAATAACTAGCTATACTTTTCAAAAATGTTCATGCTAAGACCGAGTTGCAGTATAGTGATAATACAACAGGACCCATGTGAGAAATGTCCTGGGTTCATATCCCAGAGCTCCCTGAGAACATGTGGCTCTGTGCCAGCTGAGACTGGAGTGAGTCACAGTATGAAGATCTTTTTGGAGATGACTTCCTCTTTCTCAAGGGAGAAATAAAAATTTTAAAGTACTCTGAAAAGGGTTAGTGCCAAGAAAACACAAGAGAGACTAAAAACTGTTCCAGATTAAAGAAGACTAAATCCCCCAACAAAATGCAATTCATGATAGTGGAATACATCCTAGACTGGAGGAAAAAAATATTAAAAGGATATAACGGGGGAAAATAAAATATGACTATGTACTATGAATTAGATAAGGCTGTTTCATCATGTTACGTTTCCTGATTTTGAATTGTATGAAAAAGTCCTTGTGCTTAAGAAACAAACAGTGCAGGGAACCAGCAGTTGACGTAATGGCTATGTCGCTGGACTCCCACGTAGTCGACCACGGTTCGTATTCCGGACCCAGTGGCTTAAAACTCATGCCAGGCACACATGCGTGCGTGCCCAAGATCCCGAGAGGAGAATGGAGGAGAAGGGATTGTGGCATGACCATCCCCCCTGGGGGGTGATTTCTCGCTTTCTGTCTCTATGTCTCTCTCTGTCTGTCTGGTGAGCGCACACGCCCTATAGCGAAAATCTCTCCAAAAAAAAGAAAAAACACAAACAGTGAAGTATTTGGGTATAAACACACAGTAATCACGACTTACTCGCAAAGGACTTAGGGGGAAAAATATATACGTAGGCAGAATAATAATAATAAACACGGTCACGAAATGCTAAAAGTTGATGAATCTGCATTTGGTATCATTTTTTCTAACTTTCTGGTATGATCTGATTTCAAAATAAAGAGTTAAAGAATAGGAGGAAACATGTCAGCAGGTGGCACGGTGGTTTAAGCACTGGATTCCCACATGGCCAACAGGTTTGAGTCCCAGACCAGGGACTTGAAAATCACACCAGGTGTGTGTGCATGTGTGTCCAAAATTGCAAGAGGAAAATGGAAGAGATGAGACTATGGCATAGTCCTCCTTGAGGGATGATTTCTCACTTTCCTCCTCTGTCTCTCTCCAATGAGCACACACACTCTATGGCAAAAACCTAAAAAACAAACAGGCAAAAAAGAATGGGAGGAAAAAAACAAAAGAGGATTATAAACAACTTTTGTTTCTTTATTTTGTTTTGTTTAATTTGTCAGAGGGCATGTGTACTTACCAGAGACAGGGAGGGAGAGAGGAAAAGAACCACCTGGCCTCCCGGGGTTTTCAAGCCACTGATCCAGAACTCAAACTGCACAGTCGGCCATGAAAGTTCTAAATCCCTTAGCTACCAGACTACAGGCTATCTCCTGATAACTCTTGAAAAGTCTGCTAGGGAACCAGCAGTTAGCATAATGGCTATGTCGCTGGACTCCCACGTAGTCGACCGCGGTTCGCGTCCCAGACCCGGCAGCTTAAAACTCACGCCAGGCGCGTGTGCATGCGTGCCCAAGATCCCGAGAGGAGAATGGAAGAGAAGGAATTGCGGTGTGACCATCCCCCCTGGGGAGTGATTTCTCGCTTTCTGTCTCTATGTCTCTCTCTGTCTGGCAAGCACACGCGCCCTATAGCAAAAGCCTCTCCAAAAAAAAAAAAAAAAAGTCTGCTATAAAATGGAAGAGGGAAGTTGGGTAGCAGTTGAAGGAGAAGGTGAAGTCAAGAGAATTCTTTTAACATGGGAGAAATGTCTGAATGCTGATAATGAATCACTTACAAACAAAAAAATTAAAAGAGGAGAGAACTCTGAAGCAATGTTCTTAAGTAAACAGGAGTAGATGTGAACTAGTGTAGAAATGGAGGCATTGCCTATAGATAGAATATGCACACTTCCAGGTAACTGTCAGAATATGTGGATGCAAATGCTGGGAGATGGGTAGATGTGACTGTTGACTTCTATAGATGTTTTCTTCAACTTTTTCAGTAAAGTAAGGGATAAAGAGAATGGAGAGATCTATGGGATGAAAAGTAAAAGTGTATAATAATTATCCACCCATTCTCACACCTCCTAGACTAAGGACATATAACATAATTATGGCAGGATTAGATCCTGCTTGAGTTTTGTGGTCATGAATTTAAAATGGAACCAATCAGTAAGGTTTTATGCTTTTCACTAAGCACATTCAGCTTCATGGGTGTAGACATGGAAAAAGTGGAAAGCTGAATTTTAACCAGGAATATGGTTCTGGATAAGCAAAGAAGTGAATCAAGAAAAAGGAAATACAGGGCCAGCAGATGACATAGCAATTACATCACTGGACTTCCACAAGGCTGAGTGTGGTTCAAGTCCCAGACCCAGTGCCTTGAAATATTGGGTGAGTGTGCATACATGCCCAAAATGTGAGTGTGAAAAGGGATTGTGGTATGGCCATTTCCCAGGGGGTGACTTCTCACTTTCCCTCTCACTGTCTCTCTCTCTCGCTCTCTCTCTCTAGTGAGCACACACGCCATAGGGCAAAAACTTCTAAAACAAATTTAAAAGAAAAAGGAAACAATGTTAAGGGTATGTGCAGAAAAAATTATAATTGACTTAAGTCCAGTAAAGAAGAGAGAGGGGATACCAAGATGGTGAGAGTGTTAAACAGTGGTAGAATCAAGAGATTAGAGATCCTAGTGGGTTTAAACAATTATTAGAATTAAAGTCTAGAGGGGAAAAGATAAGATAATCAGAGAGCAGAGTATATGGAACAAACTGAGACAAGACTATAGTTACTTGTCAAGTATGACTATGGGAGTGAACAATTAGAGGTAAACTGGAAAACAAGATCACTGAAGGAAACGAATTCAAAGGACTAAAAGATCAAAATATTGAAAAAACAGCTACATAATTGTTCAAATTCCCCATCAGGGCAGCCTGTAACTTGCTGGACAGATGCACGAATGCCCAAGATCCAGTGGACTGGTGGACTGTAGGGAGGAGATCAAGGTGAGACCAGATCTTGTGGAGGGGTGCTCCTCTCTCTCTCTCTTACCCTTTTATATGAATGTATTTTACCACGAAGAAGAAAAAGAAAAAAAAAGAAAAGGATTAAAATCAGAAATAGTACTGGTGAGAAGGGGAGCTAATAAAAGACAAAACTAATTTTAATTTTCTTTTTAAGTCATAAGGTAGAATCATGTGTAATAAAGAATTAGGCTGACCTTTGCCCCCAGTTTCCAGGAGGCAGTCTTCCAATCCTCTGAGTTTTCTGATAGGGGTATCTTTCCTATCAGGATGGGCCCTGCTAGTTTATGACTCATGGTAGGCCCCTACATAGTTTGTGGTAATGAAATGAGTCAGGATGGGGGTACTGCCTAGGCTAGAAAAACCAACCATGTGATTAGAGGGTTGGGACTTTGAGCCATGGGATATTAGCCTGACCATAGTGGGGTAAGGGAGTGGGTATTTAGTCCAATCAGTAGCCAATGAGTCTACCAGCCATGCCTACATAATGAAACTCCAATAAAATCTCCCACTGAAGCTGGGGTGCACTTTCCTAGTTAGCAAATCTTTGTGTGTACTGTTACACATCAACGTGCCATGGGGGTGATCTGTACAGATTCCATAAGAAGACACCAAAAACTTCATGTTTGGAAGTTCTCAGCTTATGCACCTCTTTTGTCTCATTCTGATTTGTATCTGTTATGCTGTAAAAGTGCAAGCATAGGTATATTGTTGAGTTATATGAGCTGTCTTATAAGTTATTAAACCTGAGGGGGTAGTGAGAAGCCCCAAATTTGTAGCCAGTTGATCAAAGGGACAGTGGCCCTGGAAATCACCAGGCTTCCAGTTGGTGTATGACATGAGAACAGTCTTATGGAGGACTATGCCCTTAAATTGTGAAGTTTGTTCTAACCCTGGGTAGTTAGATCAGAACCAGAAGATATAGTCAAGGCAATAATAAGAGGCTGTAGATAACAATCTGATAGCATGAAATTTGAAGGCAAGAGAATTTTAAGGAAATGAGGAGAATGATTTAAAGTCTTCAGATGGGGAATAAAGAGAATATCTACTCTATTAACAGGTCCAGTGCTCTTAAAGTTACAAGAAGGAAAAAATAAAGAGAAGAAGAGAGGCAGCGGGGTGGTGGATGGCATCATTTGAGAAGGCAATAGAGGTAGCAATATTCAAAAAAAATAAAAAAAGATAAAGAGAGATAAAAATCCCTGAAATCCTCCAAGTTTTATAAGTTTTGAAGAGGAGGAAGAATCAGTGAGAGAAATTCATTAAAATGGACTAAATAGTGACAAAGAATAACCAAGATATAGTAGTGTCTTAAAGCTAGGACTTCAAGGAAGAGAGTGTAGTCAATTGAATCAAACAGTACTAATAGGTCAAGTATGACAGAGACTAAGAAATGACCACTGGGTACCTATCAGCAGATAGTGTAATGATTACATCACTGGACACCCATGTAGTAAACCACAGTTCAAGTCTCGGACCTGATGGCTTAAAACTCAAGCTGGGCACATGTGCGTGCATGCCAAAAAACCTAGAGGAGAATGGAGGAGAAGGGACTGTGGCATGGCCATCCTCCCTGGAGGGTGATTTCTTATTTTCTGTCTCTCTGTCTCTCCAGGGAGCGCACCTGCCCTATAGCAAAAACTTCTCTAAAAAAAAAAAAAAAAAAAGAAAGAAAGAAAGAACCAACCATTAGACAACCATTAGATTGAGCAATGTAAAAGCCACTGATGATCATAACAAGCAGTCTCAGTGAAATCATGGAAGAGAAAGCCTGATTTTGGAATGGGTTCAAAAGAGAATGGAGATCTGACTTTTCAGCACTCTGGAAATCAACCAAAGGCATATAACAAAGGAGCATTTATTCATAAAAACTACTTAACTTTAAGTAAGAACAATGCAAGCCTGTAGCAATTTTGCCTGGGGCTACTCAATTCTCCCCATTCCCTCCCCAAAAAGTAGCTCAAACAGAGTGGGGCAGGCCATGAAAATTGGCAGTTTTGCTGCCATTGCCAGAAGGAACTCAACTTGGTTTGTACCACTGTCACTTAAAGCAGCCATGGCAGTGGCAAGGGAACAGGTAGAGCCAGTAATTCCACTGGCCTGAGGCTGTAGTCCTACTTAGAGCAAAGATGGACTAAATGGACTGAGGACTTAACAATAAGTTCCTATGGTAAGACAGCCATAGGAGGTTAATAAGCCCACCATATACTGCAGGTGTTGATTTTCCACAAAGGTACTACGGAAATTCAATGAAAGAAAGAATAGCCTTTTCAAAACAAATGGTTTTGGGGCAATTGTGCATTTATATATGCAGAAAAATAAACTGAGATCCTTACCTCACAGCACATACAAAAACTAACTCACAATCTATCACAAACCTAGCGATTCCATTCTTAGGAATCTACTCAGAAGAAATTAAAACATATGTCCACATTGGGAATCAGCAGTTAGCGTAATGGCTATGTCGCTGAACTCCCACATAGTTGACCGCGGTTCGCTTCCCGGACCCGGTGGCTTAAAACTCACACCAGGCGTGTGTGCGTGTGTGCCCAAGATCCTGAGAGGAGAATGGAGGAGAAGGGATTACGGCGTGACCATCCCCCCGGGGGGTGATTTCTCGCTTTCTGTCTCTATGTCTCTCTGTCTGTCTGGTGAGTGCACACACCCTATAGCGAAAATCTCTCCAAAAAAATTAAAAAACATATGTCCACATGAACCAAGTTTTATACAGGAATGTTTATAGGAGCATTACTCATAAAAGTCAAATACTAGATACAACTCAAATGTTTCTTTGGAATAAATAAAATGTAGTATTCATATAATGCAAAAATATATAGCTATAAAATGGAATGAAATATTGCTACATGGTCAACATAGATTATATGTGGGGGGAAAAACAGAATTGAAGTGTTACATATTGTAAAATAAAACTACATATTGTATGATTTATATGAATGTCCAAAGGCCAATTTATAGAAACAGAAAAAGCAGATTAGTGGTTGTCCAAAGTTAGGATTGGGAATCAAGTGTGACTGCAAATGGGCTCATGGGAAGTTTTAGGAGTGATGAAAATATTCTAAAATGGGACTGTGGTGATGGCTACACAACTTGATAGTTTATCAATAATTGCTGGTAATAATGTGAATAATGTGAATTTTTTGATACATGAATTATATCTCAATAAAGCTGTAAAAAAGAGAAAGAAAAAGAAAATCAGACAAGGTTAACAAAGAGTTTGTTTTGTTTTGTTGAGTCTGATATAAATAAGAGGGAAGAAATAAAGAGGTAGCTGAAAGGAGAAATAGGGGCAAGGGAGGGTTTCTTTTACATGAAAGAAATTACAGTATGTTTTTTACATTGTTGATGGTGATCCAGAAAAGGAGAAAAGAGGAAGAATTACAGGAATGATGTCTGTAAAAAAAAAATGAGAAAGGGTGGTTTTGTTTGTTTGTTTGTTTTGAGAGGTTTTTGCTTTAGGGTGCGTGCGCTCGCCAGAAAGACAGAGAGAGAAGGAGAGATAGAAAGTGAGAAATCACCCCCCCGGGGGGATCACCACACCACAATCCCTTCTCCTCCATTCTCCTCTCAGGATCTTGGGCACACATGCACACATGCCTGGCATGAGTTTAAGCCACCGGGTCTGGGACTTGAACCGAGGTCAACTACATGGGAGTCCAGCGACATAGCCATTATGCTAACTGCTGGTCCCAAGGGTGGGTTTTAATAGACACTGGAGAAAAAAGACTTCCATGGAAAAAAATGCAGTTAATTTATAAAACTGGTCAAACTACAGATGGGAGGAAAATTGTTTCTACTTTCTTAGTGAAACAGAAGGCAAGGTCATCAGCTGAGAGAATGGGAAGATGGTAGTATGAAAGAATTAAATTAATAGTAGGACAGCTGGGCAGCACTAAACCATGAATTTAAAGTCAATGGGTAATAGCCAAGAATTTAAAGTCAACATAGTTGTTTTCCTCCAGTCATAATTCACCTACAAGTATATAAATATAAAATAAGCAGAGTTGGTTTTAATCAGGGATGTATTTTGCAAGGCAAGACTAACCAGGGCACAGAAGTCAAGGGGATTTAGAGTAGATTCAGGAAAGCAACTGTAATGAACACTATGAGAACTCGGCTAGTTAGAAAAGGAAGTGAAGATATGAAGAAATTGTGGAATAGAAAATGTGGTAAATTAAAAATTGACTTCCTGGTGAAGTCAAAGAATTAAAGTTGTTGGATACTGGAAGTGAGCCAGAAAATAGGAGGTGGTCATTAGGGAGTAAAATGTCAGAAACAGATACTACAGAAAGCTGTACTGATTGGTAATATTAAGTTTGAAGGAAATGACTCTCAATCCCAGCTGTACATTTAAGACACCTTGGAAAATTGTTAAAAATAACATCCCAGGGACAGGATGGCAACACAGCAGTAAAGCACAATATTCTGTGAGGCTGACCCACATGGGAAGGTTCTGAGTTCATGTTTGGAGACCTTTGGGGGTGTTGTCTCTCCCTTTTCTGTGTCCCTCTAGTGCTCATGAAAGAAATAAACTGAAATAAATAAATAACATCTCATGCCATATCTCGGACTAACCAAATTAGAATCTCTGGGAATGAGTACTAGGCATTCTACAGTGTTTCAAAGCTCCCAGTTAATGTAGATACACCATTTAAAAATACTTGCACATAATTTGTCACAGAAGTGATAAAAAAGAGATGATCGCTGGTGAAGGTGAAGTCTGGGGGCCAAACTATTAGAAGGGTCATCTGTATGGCTACTAGAATCACCAATAATTACAATGGAGTAGGAGGAGAGTGACAATGAGCACAGAAGTCTAGAAGCAGCAATGAGAAGTAATAATAACACCTTTACTTTCTTTCAGTAGAAGGAGCCACCCCTAAAGTACTCTTCGAGGAGGAGAGTCCTCTGGAAGTGAGTTAGGTTTCACTTAGAGATAGGAGATAAATTTATTTTTTAGAGAAGAGGTTAAAAATAGAGTTTTGCAGTTGACTGACAATGAAGGCTCAAAGGAAGGACTTCATGGTCATAAAAGAAGTGAAAGTTTGAGTCAGAAAAGACAGGTGAAGGAAAAGAGAGGGTTCACACCAAAGAAGTACAGGTGAAAAGGCCAGGAAAACTTAGAAACCAAGCTACCCTTTTTTTTTTTTAAACACCAAACAAAAACAAGATATTTAAAAAGCTCTGTGAAATTAGAAGCTTTCCATTAATTAAAATGTTTTTTAATTAATTTCAAATAAAAATGAGTCACAGGGGCCAGCCTGTGGCCTGGTGGTCAAGGCCACAGGACCCCATATGGCTGACCATGTGGTTTGCATCCTAGACGTGGTGGCTTGATAAACATACTGGACGTAAGTGTGTGCACAGTCGAAATCCTAGGGGGCAGAAATGAAGAAGGGACTGTTGCATGACCATGCCCCATGAGAGGTGCTTTCTTGCTTTCTCCCTCTCACACACCGTACTCTCTGACAAATTAAAAAAAAGTGAGTCACAGAAAAGTATCAAGATCAATCCCATACAAAGTTATTATAAGAAAAGAGAGAATAAGGATGGGAATAACATCCCTCAAGACACTGAAAGCATGCCATAAAGATACGCCCACACAGCAGATCAAAACTGTAACATATTGTTTCAAAATGAGTCAAAAGAGCTTAAGAAAATGACACAAGATGTGAAAGAACAAAAATAAGAATTATAAAAACTCAAAATAAGATGGTGTAACTCAGGAAAAAATTTAGAATAAAAAGAAAAAATCATTCCCAAAGTGAAGACAAGAATTAATAAAAGCAGATAACACCATAATGAATAAAAACAGATAACCCCATAAGAAAAACAGTGAAAAGAGGAAAATCTGAAACATCAAAAAACGATTTGAGAGAAATCAACAAATACTGAAGACAAGCAAAAGAAGATAGAACATATAGATAACAGGAACTTCTGAAGAAGAAAATGAAAGCAAGGAACTGAATAATATTGGGCCATCAGAAAAACGATGATTCATTTTTGCATAGAAAATCATAGAAAAACACGTCCTGACTTTTCTGATGACCCAATAAAAACAATAATTAAAATATATATATATATTTCCAGGACCAGCAGTTGGCATACTGGACTCCCATGTAGCCAATCACAGTTTAAGTCCCAGACCCAGAGGCTTAAACGGCATGCCAGGAGCATGTGCGCACGTGCCCTAGATCCCGAGAAGAGAATGGAGGAGAAAGGATTGCGGCATGGCCATCCTCCCCTGGGGGGGTTGATAATTTCTTGCTTTCTGTCTCTCTGTCTCTGTCTTTCTGGTGAGCGCACGCGCCCTATAGCAAAAACCTCTCCAAAAAAAAATCCACCATTTTTCCAGGGACCAGCCTATGGCATAATGGCTATGTCACTGGACTCCCATGTAGTTGACTGTGGTTCGAGTCCTGGACCCAGTGGCTTAAACTCACACTGGGCACGTGTGCATGCCTACCCAAGATCCCAAGAGGAGAATGGAAAAGGGATTGTGGCATGGCCATATGGCCATCCCCCCAGGGGATGATTTCTCGCTCTCTGTCTTTCTGATAAATGCACACACCCTATAGCAATAAACGTCTCAAAACAAAACAAAACAAAAGGAACAGTTACTTATTTTTAAAAACGGAGACTCAGACTGGCTTCAGACTTGTCATCTATCACACAAGAAGATTACAGATATTGTTATAACAGTGTTATACTATGGGAAAAAAAAAGAATTATGATCCATGAATACTATATCTAATCAAGATATCATTCACCAATCAAGATAAAAAGGATTTTCATTCAACTAAAAATTCAGAAATTATGTTACATATACTCTAAAGAAATTATTCTAAAATTTTATCAAATGCTTTGATGGCATCTATTAAGACAGGCCTGGGTCTCTTCCCATCACCACCACTTCCAGAGTTGCAGTACAGATATGGCCAAATCCAAGAACAATATCATATATGACCAGTCTAAAACATGACACAAAAATAGCTTTGGGACACCTAGATTCTGAAGCATGACTAATTTTGCCAAGAAGTACTGTAAGGAAAACCTTGAAAAGATTCAAACCAATATTTCCAAGAAAATGAGCAACTGCACAGAGGTCAACAAGGTCCTCATTAAGCCCAAAGCAATCGAATATATTGTAGTTAAGATGTGTCAACCTCAAACTGTATGTTATCAATCATTATCATCCATCGCACTCACTAAAGTATGCTGATGTTCAAAGTCTGAACAGTGTACCAAACTGGCAACCAAAGGTAGTGAGGTCAAAGCACAGGACCCAGGAAATCCCCCACACACTCTGGAATAAAGATTTTTGTCTATCAACTTTGAAGACCAAATAACTGTACAAAACTCCAACTGCTGTCTACCTGGGCAGGCATCCCCCATGACATTTTGTATAAATATAATACAAAGCCCTCCAATTCTCCCCAAAAGAGAGAGATAATCATGGAGTGCTTGCCCTATAATTTGTTTATAGAATATTTTAATATATTAATGTCTGTGCCTTCCTGAAATCTTGATTATGATATGCTGTCTTTTAAATATGCTGTCAGATTTTGCTAATTTAAAAAAAAATACTTATTTAACTTTATTTATGTATTCATTTATTTAATTCGACCAGAGAAGGATAGAATAAGAGAGAGAAAGTGAGAAACCAAGCCACCAAGTCCAGGACTCAAACCGTGGTCGACCATGTGGGAGTCCAGCACTCTCAATCACCATGCAACCTGCCAGTCCCTATTTTGCTAATATTTTATTTAGAATATTTCTTCTGAAGTCATAAACAGGAGTGGCCCAATGTTTATAAAAGCAAAAAAACAAAATCTTAACACTCATCGATTGGGGAATAACAGAATAAATTATGGTACAGCAGTGTGCTATGAAATACTATTCAGTCTTTTTTGGAGGGGGGCGGGGGAGAGGTTTTTGCTACAGGACAAGTGAGCTTGTCAGAAAGACAGAGAGAGGCAGAAAGCGAGAAATCACCCCTCAGGGAGAGTGGCCATGCCACAATCCCTTCTCCTCCATTCTCCTCTCAGGATCTTGGGCACGCATGCACACACACCCTGCGTGAGTTCAAGCCTCCGGGTCTGGGACTCGAACAGTGGTCGACTACATGGGAGTCCGGCGACATAGCCATCATGCTAACTGCTGGTCCCTTATATGTTTTAAAACAACAACAACAACAACAAAAAAAAAAACAGATGTGTCATTTCTTTACTTACTTGTTTATTTTAATTTGACCAGAGAGAGACAAAGTGTAAACAGAGAGAAGGAAAGTAAGAAAGCAAGCCACCAGGTCCGGCACTTGAACCACAGTTGGCCCCGTGGGAGTCCAGCGTCCCCAACCACCACTCCACCTGCCAGCCCCAAGGCTTATGTTTTTTTTGGTTTTTTTTTTTTTTTTTTTTTTTTTTGGGGGGGTTTTTGTTGTGTG
>NW_006159662.1:5779243-5792079 GCF_000334495.1 Tupaia belangeri chinensis
GAGATGTTTTTGTTATAGGGCAGAGGCGCTCGCCACACAGAGAGAGACAGAGAGACAGAAAGCAAGAAATCACCCCCCAGGGGGGATGGCCATGCCACAATCCCTTCTCCTCCATTCTCCTCTTGGGATCTTGGGCACGCACACACATGTGCCCGGCGTGAGTTTTAAGACACCGGGTCCCAGACACGAACCGCAGTCGACTACATGGGAGTCCAGCGACATAGTCATTACGCTAACTGCTGGTCCCAGGCTTATATGTTTTTGAGCAAAGAGAAAAGACATTAAAAAATACTCATCAAAGCACTGGATGATGTTGGTTACCTGAAGGAGTGTAACTGTAAAGGAGAGACCAGAGAGGAGAGGAAAATATTAACTGTTTCTTTATTAACCTTTGTTTATTTTAGTGGTTGCAAGAAGAGGTATCACTTTTGTAATTAAAAAAAAAGGGGGGGGGAGAGAATGGGGAGGGGAATATATCAGTTACCTATTATAAGCAATGACAACATTTGTTGACAACTAATAAATACCTAACTTTAACACCTCCAAAGACAAAAATAGAATTAAATTATTTAAAGCAAGGAGAAGAATCATTATGAAGTTAATTCAGTTTTAAATAGAAAATTGGTCCAGCTGAGGTAGCGCAGAGGTAGCACTATGTTCTGCAACGATGGAAAACATAGAGAACATCACAGTTCAGCTCCCTAGTCCATGGACACACCTGGCTGGCACATGAATATGAGTAGCTGGGAAGGCTGAGAAGATTATAACATGAGACCCTTTTGAAAGTACTTATTCTCTCATGAGATAAATAAAAATAAACTTAAAAAAAAATCCAGTTTCAAACCAAAGTTGCATGTAAGTAGTGTTTCCTTCCCAAGTATATTAAGCAAGATGCCTTCATGATGAACTACTTTTTATTTTACAAGTATAACTTATCAGTTCAAGGAGATTATAACAACTAAGGAGAAAACTAAGAGAAAATGAACTAAATCTATATAAAGAAACATATCAAATAAACAATTACACCAATGATACACAGATTGACAGAAATTGGCAAAGTGTTACAGAAATAACTGATGCCTAAGGCAATTAGATTTTGATAGTTTGTTAAATTTATTGCAGAAAGAGGGGCAAAACTTTTCTACTGTGTGATTTTATACTACAGACAAGTCCTTTTTTAAAATTAAGCAGATAGAGGTTACAAAAACAAACTGTCCAAGCAGTCCACCTTGACTGTCACATGTAAATTTTAAAAAAAGAAAAATTATGAAAAGCTGTCAACTTAGAGCATTGGCACAGAGGTTGGGGGATGAAGAATTCCAGTTACTATTCTCAAAAAAGAGATGCTGGGACCAGCAGAGGGTGTAATGGTTAAGTCACTGAACTCTCATGTAGTCAATCGCTGTTTGAGTCCTAGACCCAGTGGCTTAAAACTCACGCCAGCCACATGTGCATGTGTGCCCAAAATCCCAAGAGGAGAATGGAGGAGAAGGGATTAAAGTATGGCCATCCCATGGGGTGGGTATGTGGGGGGTGATTTCTCACTTTCTATCTCTGTCTCTTCAGTGAGTGCATGCGCTCTCTACGAAAAACCTCTTTTTAAAAAAAGAGAGATGTTTGTACAAGTTGAAAATGTTTACATGATCAAACTGAAAAACAAAAATTGATCAAAGGGCTGTGGATATTTTATAGAAGAGATTAAAATTTTATTTTATTTTTTGTTAAGTTTGTGGAACTTGAAGGGAAACAGTCCCGAAAGAAAAGCACAATAGAGTCTGCCCAGCAGGATCTAAGTTTTCAAATACATAGTTACCAAAAAATTCTCTCTCAGCTCTCATCAAATCCCTCATAAAAGAAAATTTGAGGGGGCCAGCAAATGGCATGGTGGTTAAGGCAGCTGGATCCCACACAGCAGACTATGTAGTTCAAGCCCACACCCCACAGCTTGAAAAACACAGTAGGCACATGTGCATGCATGCCCCAAATCCCAAAAGAATAAATGGAAGAAAAGCGACTATGGTGTGGCTGCAGTCCCGGGAAGTGTTTTCTTACTTTCTCTCTCCCTTCACCAACTACACGTATCTTATGGGAGAAAAATTTTTTAAGTGAGGATACAAATAACTATCCAAACTACCATTTTTTTTTTAATGCCTTCCAAGTCTGAAGAGAAGAGCAAGACAAGTTAACAAAAGAAAGCTGGACTGACTATGCCAGTAAAAAAATTGCAGGGAGGAGCTGGTGAAGAGCAAATGAAAAAAGAGAAATCCAGGACACTTTCCAAAGTCTAATAAAAATTAGCATTTATTAAGTACTAGACATTGTCCCAAGGATTGGCAGAGATTATTTCATTTCATCATAAAACCCCTGCAAAATGGGTTTTGAGACTCTCATACAACCAGTAAGTGACTACAGTAATTCAAACTCGTTTTCGTGATTCAAAACTCATAAATTCATGTTCTTTCTACTACACAATTGGTCTCATCACTGTAGAATTTCAAAGCTTCTTACAACTGCCATCTTGTAAGACAGGAATGTCTGAATAACAACTTTTAAAGGAACTACCTCTTCCTCTTTAATACCCTAAAAACGGAAGACTAAGATTCTCTGATGCTGAAGTGGGATTTGGGTTCATGTAGTTGTTTGGTTATTTGTTTATATGCTTTAATAAGTCTTCACAGGTTTACTGAAGCTAATTACCTTAACTCTCCGTAATTCACAGTCCCAGAGAACCCTACAGAAATCCATAGAATCTAAACAGAAATAGAATTCTAGAGTATAACCAATATTGAGCTTCCATAGCCTGACTAACTTTGCCTTGTCAAATTTAATCAACTAGAACTAAAAATTGTGGAACTTCACCCCAATACAAGATTAGGAACAAAAGTCTAAGGAGATGCTTTAATTTAGGCAAACAGTATTTACTGAGATCTCATGCAGATTCTCCAGGACTAAAATGACCAAATCACAAAATTGATATTTCCATTTCCACTTCCATTTCCAAGTTTAATAACTGTACTCATAAGGCTAGCTCCATAGGTGGAGAAAGGAAGTTTCCATAAAAAGGGAGGGAAACAAACAAAGAAACAAACAAACACAATGGTAACATGTTTCTTCAAGCTGCCAGCCTTTACAAAGAGATATGTCATCGCAATGGCACTACAGATAAGAAAACAAGCATGGCTACCTGGTCCAAAAATATCTATCTGGAGTAACAAAAGTTCTCCATTATTACTGCTTCTATACTCTTCTTTACAAATGTTATGTCTGCAAAACTTGCTGATATTTATAAAAAGAAATATATAAATCATTGCCATCCTTTTCTTAATACCTTTTCCATGTAAAGAAAATAGTAAAACTTAGCCACATCCACTAGTGAAATTTCAGGAAAGTGGCAAAGAATAACTCTGTGCTATATATTTTTAAGTAGATTTTCCCCAAAATTAGAAA
This sequence comes from Tupaia belangeri chinensis, assembly GCF_000334495.1. NCBI lineage: Eukaryota > Metazoa > Chordata > Mammalia > Scandentia > Tupaiidae > Tupaia > Tupaia belangeri. The sequence goes on from NW_006159662.1 coordinate 5,782,691, forward strand.
AAATGTGTAGGACACAGAATTTTAAATTAGAGTTTTATTAAAAATATAGTACTTTCACTCTCAATGAATGAGGGTAACAGTAAATTTAACTATACATTGTTGATAGTCAAAGACTTAATGAATGATTATGTTAATCCATAAAAGTCCTGTAATTTTTCCAACAACTCAACTCTTCTACCATAGATACATAGACATAATAGGAGTATCCTAAGAGGTACAATATGGGCCAGTTAGGTAAATCAGTACTAAGGGAAAGTGGCCAATCTTTTCTCAGTACACAGATGCAACTATGCCCTGCAAAGGCCTTCAACAGACATAGTTGGTATATTTCCAATCTATGACAGTCATGAACTCTATGTAATAGAGTCTTGCCCAGGACTGGCAAGCTTTTTCTGTAAAGAGTTAGATAGCAAACATTTAGGCTTTCAAGGCCATATGCCAACTACTCAACTCTGCTGCTGTACCTGAAAACAGCCATGTCAACAAATGAGCCATGATTGTGTTGCAGCAAAAGTTTCTTTATAGACAGAATTCCTTTAATTTTCACATGTTACAAAGTATTATTCTTCTTTTAATACTTTTTTGAACATTTAAAAATAAAAAAAACTATTTTAGCTTGCAGGCCATACAAAAACAGATGATGAACTAGATTTGGCTCATGGGCTATGGTTTGTCAAACTTTGTAATATATGAAGAAAATGATTCAGCTAGGTCCAGCCACAGTGGTGCAGGCTGTAGGTTGTCACTGTGCAATTCTGAAGCCATATGGGAAGGCCCTAGGTCTGGATCCCAGGTTGATCAGAACACAATGAGCATGCATGAGGGTGTGCCCATGATATTAACTGCCTGGAAGGCTGGAGCAGGGATTATAGCATGATGAGACTCTGTCAGGGGTGCCTGTGTCTGTTTCTCTCTTTTGGGTGATTAAAAAATTTTAAAATAATAATTCAACTAAAGCTCACAAAGAGACCCTTCTAATCTTCCCCCTACCACTTCAGGAAACACACAAAAGAACAAAATCTGGTTTGCCTTTTAGGGTAAGTTTTGATTATAGTCCAGGAGTTTCTCTGAATAATATTTCACATGGTGTATACTATATGTATACATAAGTACATATGTTTCTCTAAGCTTACCTAATACCTAGAATTTTCTCTAATTCCACAATAAAAGATGAGATTTCAAAAGCATATATTGAGATAACTGTCAATAATCTTTACTCAATAGATATATATAACAAAAGCAACCAACTATACTAACTATTCTGATGTAGAAAATAAAAGATTAAAAAAAAAATCAAATGCAAGACCAGCAAGTGACAATATGGTTAGGATGCTGGATTTCCACGTATTCAACTACAATTCGAATCCGGGACCTGGCTGCTTAGGACTCATGCTGGGCACATGCGAGTGCATGCATGCCCAAGGTCCCAGAAAGAGAAAGGAGGAAAGGAGATTGTGGCATGGCCATCCCCCCAGGGGGTGATTTCTCACTTTCTGTCTCTGTCTCAGTTTCTCCAGCAAGCACACACACACACTATAACAAAAATCTCTCAAAACCCTACAGAAATCCATAGAATCTAAACAGAAATAGAATTCTAGAGTATAACCAATATTGAGCTTCCATAGCCTGACTAACTTTGCCTTGTCAAATTTAATCAACTAGAACTAAAAATTGTGGAACTTCACCCCAATACAAGATTAGGAACAAAAGTCTAAGGAGATGCTTTAATTTAGGCAAACAGTATTTACTGAGATCTCATGCAGATTCTCCAGGACTAAAATGACCAAATCACAAAATTGATATTTCCATTTCCACTTCCATTTCCAAGTTTAATAACTGTACTCATAAGGCTAGCTCCATAGGTGGAGAAAGGAAGTTTCCATAAAAAGGGAGGGAAACAAACAAAGAAACAAACAAACACAATGGTAACATGTTTCTTCAAGCTGCCAGCCTTTACAAAGAGATATGTCATCGCAATGGCACTACAGATAAGAAAACAAGCATGGCTACCTGGTCCAAAAATATCTATCTGGAGTAACAAAAGTTCTCCATTATTACTGCTTCTATACTCTTCTTTACAAATGTTATGTCTGCAAAACTTGCTGATATTTATAAAAAGAAATATATAAATCATTGCCATCCTTTTCTTAATACCTTTTCCATGTAAAGAAAATAGTAAAACTTAGCCACATCCACTAGTGAAATTTCAGGAAAGTGGCAAAGAATAACTCTGTGCTATATATTTTTAAGTAGATTTTCCCCAAAATTAGAAAAAATGTGTAGGACACAGAATTTTAAATTAGAGTTTTATTAAAAATATAGTACTTTCACTCTCAATGAATGAGGGTAACAGTAAATTTAACTATACATTGTTGATAGTCAAAGACTTAATGAATGATTATGTTAATCCATAAAAGTCCTGTAATTTTTCCAACAACTCAACTCTTCTACCATAGATACATAGACATAATAGGAGTATCCTAAGAGGTACAATATGGGCCAGTTAGGTAAATCAGTACTAAGGGAAAGTGGCCAATCTTTTCTCAGTACACAGATGCAACTATGCCCTGCAAAGGCCTTCAACAGACATAGTTGGTATATTTCCAATCTATGACAGTCATGAACTCTATGTAATAGAGTCTTGCCCAGGACTGGCAAGCTTTTTCTGTAAAGAGTTAGATAGCAAACATTTAGGCTTTCAAGGCCATATGCCAACTACTCAACTCTGCTGCTGTACCTGAAAACAGCCATGTCAACAAATGAGCCATGATTGTGTTGCAGCAAAAGTTTCTTTATAGACAGAATTCCTTTAATTTTCACATGTTACAAAGTATTATTCTTCTTTTAATACTTTTTTGAACATTTAAAAATAAAAAAAACTATTTTAGCTTGCAGGCCATACAAAAACAGATGATGAACTAGATTTGGCTCATGGGCTATGGTTTGTCAAACTTTGTAATATATGAAGAAAATGATTCAGCTAGGTCCAGCCACAGTGGTGCAGGCTGTAGGTTGTCACTGTGCAATTCTGAAGCCATATGGGAAGGCCCTAGGTCTGGATCCCAGGTTGATCAGAACACAATGAGCATGCATGAGGGTGTGCCCATGATATTAACTGCCTGGAAGGCTGGAGCAGGGATTATAGCATGATGAGACTCTGTCAGGGGTGCCTGTGTCTGTTTCTCTCTTTTGGGTGATTAAAAAATTTTAAAATAATAATTCAACTAAAGCTCACAAAGAGACCCTTCTAATCTTCCCCCTACCACTTCAGGAAACACACAAAAGAACAAAATCTGGTTTGCCTTTTAGGGTAAGTTTTGATTATAGTCCAGGAGTTTCTCTGAATAATATTTCACATGGTGTATACTATATGTATACATAAGTACATATGTTTCTCTAAGCTTACCTAATACCTAGAATTTTCTCTAATTCCACAATAAAAGATGAGATTTCAAAAGCATATATTGAGATAACTGTCAATAATCTTTACTCAATAGATATATATAACAAAAGCAACCAACTATACTAACTATTCTGATGTAGAAAATAAAAGATTAAAAAAAAAATCAAATGCAAGACCAGCAAGTGACAATATGGTTAGGATGCTGGATTTCCACGTATTCAACTACAATTCGAATCCGGGACCTGGCTGCTTAGGACTCATGCTGGGCACATGCGAGTGCATGCATGCCCAAGGTCCCAGAAAGAGAAAGGAGGAAAGGAGATTGTGGCATGGCCATCCCCCCAGGGGGTGATTTCTCACTTTCTGTCTCTGTCTCAGTTTCTCCAGCAAGCACACACACACACTATAACAAAAATCTCTCAAAAAAAAAAAAAAATTCCAAAGGCTGCATAAAAAGAGCTCATAGACTCATGAAGCAAAAATCATACAAGTAATTAAAACAACATAGCAACTACAATAATAAGTATATTTACTAGGTGTGAGGGGAAAATAGAGAATAGCATCCCCAACTCCATCTAGGAGAGTAAGCAAAACCGTCACTGAAAATATTCTGTTGGGGCCAAGACATGACCATGGCTGAGGAACAGTCTGCCCAGAGAACAAAGGAGAAGGGAGGAGTAGCCCATGCAAGGAGAACTTCACAGAAAGGCCTTATGAAAGGTCAGTGAACATTATATATTAAAGGAACCACAGATACTTTGGCACTGCTAAAGCATAACTCTGAAGATGGCACGCAATTAAGTCTAAAGAGGAGGTAAGGATCAGATCACAAAGGACCTTACATGGTTTGTGAAGGAGTTTCCATTTTACCCATTCAATTATGATTAGCATTGAAAAATTCTGAAGAAAAGAATGACATGATCAGGTAAGTATTTAGAAATATCACTCTGGCAGCAATATGGAGGTACCTATGAGTAAAAGGTACATAATTTGGAATAGATGATAAAAATTTCTACTAGGTACCTGGCTTTAAAAAAAAAAAAAACCACTAAAATCATTTGCTATACTGTAATTACTCATTTTAAATGACTGACATCAGACTCTCTCAAGTTCTGATAAAAAGAAAGGAATTTAGGAGGTAGTATATACCCACTCAGTGACTAAAAGCAGAACTTGATATTGTGTGGAAGAAAGAGGTAAAGAAAGAGGCATGATTATGACTAATACCAACTTAATTCTTCTGCCTCTTAAATTTAGTCATGTTTATCTTCAACTATTCAAGGGCAAACAGAAGCTGAACATAACAAGATGCTTTTGTGATGTGTGGTTCGTAAAAAAGCAACTTATCTGACATAACACCCATACACACAGCTTTTACATGATCTATAACATTTTTAATAAACTGATCTAATGAAAGAAATTTCCAGAAATATATAGTATCATAACTACTAATTAGAGCTTTCTAGAATAAGAAAGGTCTCTACCAGAAACTTTTTCCACTTATTGCATCTTCAACCTTCTTTGGCCCTCTTAAAAACACTTAGACCCAAATTTCTTGTTTTCCATCTAATGTTATCTTGAATCCTAAATACTTAAAATAGATATTCTCTAAAAGAAAGGAAAAGGACCACTGAGTAAGAAAATATGGCTATAAGTCTTTATTTTCAAACAGGAAAAAAAGAAATGCCCAAATAATTAACTGCTTCAAAACTAATTATAACATTTGTTTCCTTGATCAGACTAGTGCTAGAAAAGTAAAACACCTGAGCCATCTCCTCTGTGGCCTGGTGGTTGAAGTAGCCAGATATAACATGGCTGATCATGTAGTTCAAATACCAGACTCGGTGACTTTAGAAACACACCCTGTGCACATAGAACACATGTGCCCAAAATCACAAAGGAAAGAGAGATGGAGGAGAAGGGATTGCAGTGTGACCATTCCCCATCCTTTCCTCCTTCCCTCCCTCCCTCCCTCCTTCTCTCTCTCTGGCACATGTGCCCTCTAGGGGTAAAAAATAAAAAAGAAAAGAAAGGAAGAATGAAGAAAAGCCTTATTTCAGTTCCTCAAAATTAAATCTGGGTACTATCAGTATAAATATTCCAGTTAACATTGGTGATTCTGAGTGAACAGAATTCAGCGTAATTCACTAATGTGCCCAATGAGTGTGTCAGTTTCCTTCTTTTTTTTTTTTTTTAGTGAGAGAAGGTAAGAGAGACAAGCATTGGGACCAGCAGTTAGTGTAATGGCTGTGTCGCTGGACTCCCACCTAGTCAACAGTGGTTTGTGTCCCGGACCCAGTGGCTTAAAACTCACGCCGGGTGCGTGCGTGTGCGTGCCCAAGATCCCAAGAGGAGAATGGAGGAGAAGGGAATGCAGCGTGGCCATCCCCCCTGGGGGGTAATTTCTCGCTTTCTGTCTCTCTGTCTCTCTCTGTCTGTCTGGCGAGTTCACATGCCCTATAGCAAAAACTTCTTAAAAAAAAAAAAAAAAAGACAGACAAGCATTTTAGACAGGGTTCCACCATACTGCAATACTCCTGCCCATCTCTAGTCAACTAGGACCATAGACAGACTAGGATTCCCCTGGGAAGAGAACCTGGGTGGCCCATGTGGCCCCAGCCTTGCGTAGCCATGTTCTCTCACTTGTTCCACCACAGGTGGGCCAGACTGAGTTCCATTTGTAAGAGGAAGAAATATGACAAGAAAATGTTAACACATTTCTATTATGCACACTTGTTTTACCATATATCCAATCAGCAGCCACTGCCCCTAATGCTTCTCTTTTTTGAAACGAATAGATTAATATACTCCTTGCTAGGGTTTACTTCTTTCCATTCTAAGTCATTTATACGGACCTACATAGAAAATATTGAAAGAACAAGGGCACTAACAGGGAGCAGGGAGAAAAGGAGAGCTGGCACGGGGCAGTCAAGAATCAATGATGCAACAGAGAAATTATCTATTAATGTTTAATGACATTAGTAAATCTTCATGATGATGATGCAAACCAAATTAGGTTTTACAACTGAGGTATGCTAAAGTGATATATCAACCAGTACAAATACAGACCCTGGTCTGAGTCCGTAACAATTTATTAAATATACTAAATTATTTAACACATACCCTGAATAAGTTTTAGCAATAATCAATAGATTAGAATGAATTCCCATATCAACAAATGTACATAAAAATGTAGGAAGTTCTTGGTCATGTGAGATGTATGGTTCACAGCATAATCAAGAAAGGTTTCTGTTGAAAACAGCAGAAATAGTTTGGTTAAGAGAATAAAATAATTACAATTGTGAGAAGTACTAGGGATCATAAAAAATGTGACTAGGTAGGAAAAATATCCAATAATTTCTCTTTGATTTTCCTAAAGGAAATTAGCAGTAAAGCTTTACTGCTGCTTTTAAAGAGACATAACACACATATTTACACATGATGTACACAAACACTACATACTACTGAACTACTTGAAAATAACGTTTTACCTCTCAAGTTTTCCCCAAACCAACCACCATCACAAATATTTCCTTGACATTAAAAAAAAAAAAAAAACAATACTCCTCTACTCTAATCCCAGAAATAAATTTAAAAACAAATTCCTAAAAAGAAATTTCCATGGTATAACTATATTTTTTGTGTATACATAAGCTTGCTTAACATTTATGTAAGTTATACTAGGTTTATCCTTATCAATAGTGTTGATATTTGCCTTATGACGGGCACATGCATTTTAATTATGCCTTGTCAATACCGATTGGAGTGAGATGGCAATATATTGAATAGTATCCAGGTGAAGAGCACCGTCTGGAGCCAGAGTTCCTGAAGTTAAACTTAGCTCTTCCACGTCTTAACTGTGTAATTTGGGGCAAGTTATTTAACCTCTGTGTTCCAGTTTCTCATCTATAAAATGGAAACAACAGTATATATACCTCACGGGTGCTGGAACTGATTAAAACAGTGTATGACAGGACTAGCACAGAGTAGGTCCTATAGAAGTGTAAGCGATTATTACTACTAGTAGTATCCAACTAATCTTCCTAAACATATTGACATTATTCTTAGCAACTTGAATTATCAGCTAAAATGAGATACTATTAAAAACAGACATCAGATCTGAAGCCTGATTAACAGTTAGTTTAAAGCTCTGTATGTCCGAGGGGAATAAGTGATTAATAAACCTGCATAACCACTCTACAAGAGCAGAGAGCACTGGTTTCCTAAAGTGCACCTATCAATTTCTTCCCTTACACAAGGGGGCAGTGATAACAAGAAAAGAATGGGGCTCTGCAACACCTCTTCCTACAGACAGTAGGGGGTGGCAGTACATATGGCTTAGAGTCAGAACAAAACAGGAAGACCCAACAGAACTGCTCTTTATTCTCCTCTGGCCCTCTCTCTTCTTCAGCCTCAACAGAGTCTTGAGGTGAGAGATGTATCTTCAGAAAAGACGAAAATCCAAAATTTACCACCAAGGAAAATCCAGTTTCCTCTCTGAAGCAAACGATCTCTCAGTGGCTGAATTTGGATCCAAGAAAGAAGCCAACCAGTATGAATTTTCAGATTATCTGGCAAATTACTATAATAGCAACACTCAGGCAAGTAATTCAATTTCTCTAGAAGAATTGTAACATAAAACACTAAAATCACAACAACCATTGAATACACCCTGATGAACACATCCAGATATTTCTGCTTTTGTTTCATAGTATACAGACATTCATTGTATGCGTGCACATAAGTGATCTTAAATAGCTCATCGGGCTGTCTTTTGTTACTTCTGAAATTCCAGCTATGTTCTTACAATCCTCTCAAAACACAGATGTTCTTCTTCAATGGGAGTCCCAATGTTATGCATGTGAGTGATTTCACATGTACACACACACATACATATATATATACATCTATAAACGTCTATGTTTCTAAATATGGGGAGAGAAAGGCAATACTGAATGGGTTTCTTTTTTTAATGTTTTATTTTGGGGCTCACATTCCTAAGATGATCTACCTGGGAAATGCTGCAAGAAGTGCTCCACTGACAGTATCCATGTTGTTGCTTTCTATGCCAATTTACTGTATTCAATTTTTTCTTATTTCATCATCCGAACACCAAGAACACAGAAGAATATTTCATTGCTGCCATTCTCTGTAATTAACCATTACGATAGCTTTTTGCTCCAACCCCTCAAAATGCCTGAAAATTTATCCCTTTTGTTCACCATATTGTTCTGTTTTCCTCATTCCAGATATTTTCACCTGTGAAAAAAAATCAAGAAAGGGGCACACACGAAAAATATTTCCCTTTGCCTAACAATCTTGAACTCACAATTATGGTCAAGATGTTTGGGTTTTTTTTCCAAACCCTTTTCTGGAGAGGAGCAGGGAAGAGAGTGAAAAGACACCCAAAATGCCAAATCCTCTTCCTAACGTTAATTATCGTTGTTTATGTTTTGTGAAAACCATTTTAAACCTTGCACACCTGGGATGGAAGACAGGCTTCAATGGTATCAGTGCTCTACAGCTGACGGCAAACCCTGGGATTATTTCAGCCCTATTTTGTCCCTTTGGCGTCTCACAACCAGGCACAATTTGCTTTTCTCTTTCACGTGGGTACTTTCTCTAGCTCAAAACCCAGGTTATCCTAGCTGCTCTCGACGTCCCAGTGCCCAATACCTAGCGATGAGCCCTATTCATCTTTTCGACTCCACCGCTCTCCCAGAGGAATTAATAGCCAAGAACACTCGTGCAGGACCCGGGCGCCACACAGGCCGGCCCCGTGCCTCCCCGGCACATTTCACAACTACTTGCATGCTGCATTCTGGGCACATCGTGCAACCCGTTCTGCACCACGTTCGCTGCCACGTTCAGCAGCCGCCTCGCATCTCCCGGCTCCCGTCCTCCGGAGACGCTCCAGGTACCACATTCCACGACACCGTCGGTGACAGCGGAGTGGCCGACCCCGGCCCCATCCAGGCCGCCCTCG
>NW_006159662.1:5793595-5821037 GCF_000334495.1 Tupaia belangeri chinensis
GAGAGCGCGTGCGTGGGGGCGCGTGCGCGGGGGGCGCGCGCCCGCCCTCGGCTTCGATGAGAGCGCGGGGAGAGGGCGTGGAGGCGCAGCCCCCTGCGGGCGCCGGGACGCGGGCCCGGCTCCGGGGGCCCACGTGCTGCCTCGGCCTGGCTCGGGTCCTCGGGGGCTTTGACTGGGGGCCCTGGGGAGGACGCTCCCGGCCTGGGAAGGCCCTGCAGTTAGGCTCCGCCCCCGAGGTGACGTCACTCTCGAGGTGGCTGCTGCTGTCACGTGCGCCCACTTCAGGGCCTGTCCTCCTGCTTTGATGGCCAGGACGTTCCTCTGGATACCCCCCACTTAGGTCACCTTAGGCACATGTGACTCCCAGAGTCATCGACGCCTACAAGTGTCAGTTATTCTCTCCTGAGTCTCCGTTGCGATTTGTAGACTGCTTCCAGATGCCACAGTGGACCGTGGTGGGAATGAGAACGAGAAAGGAGGGGGGAAAGGAAAGAAAACAGGAACGGAGTGGAGGGGAGATAACGGAGGGGAGGAGGGAGCCTCTGCTATCTAGAATTAAGGCTGGAAATTCTCCAAGCACAGCCTGCGGGCCGAGGGCCCGAGGTAACGTTGTGGGCCGGGTTGGATAAGAAGTAGCGTGGTCTGGAGAGCTAGTCCAGACGCGGAAAGCCACCACGTGAGAGCCTCCCTGAAAGACAGCAGGTCTATTTCCTCCACCCCCCTCAACCCCAGCTTCCCCTGTCCACTTCCTTCCCTCCCGTCCTACCCAGCACGTGGACTGGGGAAGGCGTTTGGTACATAAGCGCGTGTGCTGCAGATGATGGCGAAGCAAGCGCTGTTGGCATTCGCTGCCTGGCTAGTCTTCCCTTCCATAAACCGAGATGACCTTTCATGGTCATTCACTTCCTAATGAGATGCCATGATTGGAAATAGATGCACCAAATTACATCAATCAAGGGACTTGGGTCTGTGGAGCGTCTCATGTAGAGCGTTTGTTTCCTTTGATAACAGCCCATGAGTGGACCCCATCTGTAGCACTCCATCCAATAGTTTCTTTAATTTTAAAATATATTAGTATTAATTTCAAAATAATACAGGAAATTGGATGTGAAACCATATCCAACAGCTAGTCTCCACAGCGACTGCCTGGGAAGTCCGAGCTAAAACAGCTTTGATACATACAGCAGCTTTTGACTAATCCTACAGCTAAAATGGCAACGTGAAGGATTGATGTGTAGACTCCTTTGGTGATAATTCCGAGAAGTTAGACTAGTCAAACTAGAACCTACTGTACCCACGGTGAAAGAGAAAGAGCAGCGATTAGTTACGGAGAAACTGACTTGAGAGAGTGGGCTTCGGTTTCTGGTAATGTTCAGTATACTTAGCTAAAGGTTACAGGGGTGTGCATGTATGTAGAAAAGAATCTGTTCGCTTTATCTTCATCTTTTTAATATATGAAAAGAAATGTTATTATTACGTAGCCTATTAGTGAATACACCACATGGGATTTTCTTAAATGACAAATGAGATATGTTTCTGTTTCCTCTGACAGCCTCGATGTCATCTGTCTTTTTTTTTTTTGGGGGGGGGGGTTCAGTTTCTTACGACATCTGTGATACTGCCCATGAGGATACCAACAGTGCTTGGTAGTAAAGAACATTTTGCTAAGTTGTTCTATCATGGGTCCTTACCCAAGGTGTTCACTTTTCTCTTCTAACCTGGACTTCAGCACTTGATCAGGTGTTTCTTCATTATTACGTACAAGATCTGGTCTAGGGATAGGTTTTGTGTGTTCATATGGAATATCCACAGACAGGTGGTAGCACGCTATGGTCCTGCCATCAGATGTCAAAGCAAGCTCCACTTTGCAATTATAGTCATCTGGAAGAGAAGAATGCGTAGATTTATGACACGATATAAAGCTCCATTTTGGGTTGGAAAGAAATGTTTCAAGATGGTTGTCTTTGCTATCACACATTTTTTTTTTTTTTAAAGGGTTTTTTGCTATGGGGTGCGTGCATTTGCCAAAAAGAAGACAGAGAGACAGAAAGCGAGAAATCATCCCGCAGGGGTGGGTGGCCATGCTGCAATCCCTTCTCCTCCATTCTCCTCTCAGGATCTTGGGCACGCATATGCACCTGGCGTGAGTTTAAACCTCTGGGTCCAGGACTCGAACTGCGGTGGACTACCTGGGAGTCCAATGACAGCCATTATGCTAACTGCTGGTCCTGATATTGCACATTTTATTGCTACTACTGCCATGGTGAATCAAGAGGCTTCTTAGGAGGCACAAAAAAAGTTGTTCCAAAGAGAAATTGCTTTTAAAATCTGCTTTTAGACAAACTACTTTTCAACCCTTGACAGAGCGTCACTGCGAGCCCACCATCTTGTCTCAATCTGGGTGCTATGAAACACTGCCCCCGTGAGTCCTCTTATCTTCATTTTTTAAAACATCAATTCAAAGAAACATTCCAGTGATCATCAGAAAGCCTCACCTTAAATCTCAGTGTCACCTACCACCACTTACCAGTCATGTGACCTCAAAAAGGTCTCCGTACCTTCTTTTCTTCATCTATCTAACATGAGTGATGGTCCTTACCTCATAGGATGGTTGTAAAGATTGCACCGTCAGTTTGGAAAATACTTAGCACAGAGCTTGGTGTGTAGCAATTTCTAAGGAAACAGTAGCTACTTAAGTTAGACTCCTTGGGCTCCCATTCACCCTACTTAATTCTCAGTGGTCTTTTTTGTTTATTTTAAGGTTACTTTGTATCTCAGCCTTTCCCTGTGAGTTTCACTGAAGCTAGTAACAATGTGTCACCTGAGGAATAATGAAAGGCACTCAGTGTATAATATGTTGGGTTTCAAACTAGTTTAGGTGACAGCACCTAGAAATTATGGTGCTCATTGTGAAACGTCATGAACTATTGATAGATTTAACTCTGCCATGTGGACTTGGCACCATTTTACTAGCACTTAATCTGGCTATATTATGCTTATGCAGATCTCCACATTTTAAACATGTCTTTTTTTTTAATATCTGCTCTTTTAATTTGTTTGCAACTTTTTCACAAGGTAAGAAGTACCAAAAATTTAATAATAATACACAAAATGAAAACCTCTAAAACTGTTTTTCCTGGAAATTAGCAAAAGACTGTAATTGTTTAATTTTAGCAGCGAAGCTCTTTATTGGATTTTGCCACAATAAGCTCTACTAGCTGTGACCCACATGGTCTCTTGGTTTGATAAAGTGAGTAACTCTGACTCACTGTCCTCATCATACTTCCAAAGATCAGTCCGCATTTCTTTTGGCTGACCTTTCTCAAATCCCACTCTCTACTGGGCAGTACCAGTGCCCGCTGGAATGAACTCATGCTTCGCTGTTTTGATCATCCAATGTGCTCCTATTCAGCTAATTCTCTTCCAGAGTTCGACCGGCAAAGCTGGTCATTTCCTGCCACACTATTAACTTGGTGGGGAAAACAGTGCTTTCCCTGCCACACTATTAACTTGGGGGGGAAAACAGTGCTTCCTCAACACAGGGCTGGAGTACAGGAGGGACAGAGAGCAACGAGGTAGAGAGAAGCCACTTCTGTTCTCAGCACCTCTCCTGGATTCCCTCTTAAAAAAAAAAAAAAAAAAAAAAAAAACTTATCTATTTAATTTATTATTATTTTTTTAAAATTTGCTATAGGGCATGTGTGCTCACCAGAGAGATGGGGAGGGGGGAGTGGGAAAGCAAACTGCCAGGTCTGGGACTCGAACCACATTTGGCTGTGTGAGAGTTTAGTACCTTAACTACCACATCACCTGCTGGCCTCTTGATTTCCTTTTCTGTCACTAATACCTGAACTCCTGAGAAAGCTTCTTTTTTTTCTTACTAAAACTCCTTTCTAGTCAAATTGATGATTTAGACTATAAAATAAACTTGGAGATGTACTATATGCCACGTAAGGACCTACAGATAAATGTTCATAGGATAGTCTACCCTACCCTGTACCTCCCAACTCTTTGGTGCCATCTGTACCACTCAGAATGCCCTTCTTTGGTCTACCGACTCCGCACAATCACTCACCCCTGTCTTTGTACCTTTTTCCCTCCACTCGCTCCCTATTGAACAACAGTAGGAACATCTAGCATTGATTGTTTGCCCACTGACTGCAAATACTTCTTTAACTGCCTTATTTATACACAACCTTTTGTGTGTTTCATCCTCACAATGCCCAATGAGGTGAGTATAATTATCTCAATTTTTTAGATGGGGAGGGGGTCTGAGAAGTTAAACAGCCACCAAATTTCACTCTGAATGATGGGATGGCTCCCCATGTGAACGCAGATGGAAAGTTTATCCTGTATTGGCTATCTTGAGGGGACTGCTGTGCGAAATGTAAATGAGAACACAGAATACTTTTTTTTTTAATGTGAGGGAAGTTGGGACCAGCAGATGGCATAATGGTTATGTCGCTGGACTCCTGTGTAGTTGACCATGGTTTGAGTCCTAGAAGAGGTGTCTTAAGAAAAAAATTCATGCCTGGCATGTGTGCTTACATGCTCATGATCCCGAGAAGAGGATGGAAGAAAGGGGACTGTGGTATAACCATCCCTTCTGGGGGGTTATTTCTCACTTTCTATCTCTCTGTCTCTTTGGCAAGAGCACACACCCTAGGACAAAATTCTCTCTTAAGAAAAAAAAAAAAAGTGAGCCGAGTCACACAATGAAGGTATTTCTGAGAATTGGATGTAAATGAGATTTTGCTCAGATTGTTTTTCATAATCTCATTGATCTGCCATTGATGACTTTTAACTTAGAAACTTCAACATTTTTCTCACCAACTCCCACCTCAACCTTTTGACGAATATTTGATCATTTCTTTTTTTAAAATTTTTTTAGAGGTTTTTGCTATAGGGCACGTGCACTCGCCAGACAGAGAGAGACAGAGAGATAGAAAGCGAGAAATCACCCCCCAGAGGGGATGGCCACACCGCAATCCCTTCTCCTTCATTCTCCTCTCGGGATCTTAGGCACACATGCACACGTGCCCGGCGTGAGTTTTAAGCCACCGGGTCCGGGATGTGAACCGCAGTCGGCTACGTGGGAGTCCAGTGACACAGCCATTACGCTAACTGCTGGTTCCAATATTTGATCATTTCTAAACTAATGCATAAAAACATTTTCACATAGAGGAGCTACCACTTTTAAAAAGTTTCTAGTAAACCCCCTTTCTCATAAAGTGAAAAATTCATGCATAATGTGAATAAGCAAACTCATTTTACATTGACATTTATAAATGTTTGACAAATATTTGTGCCTACTGTATGTGTATAGCTATAATAAGTGCCATAGGGCATATATAATTGATCTGAGAAAGGTCTTGCCTACTAGACTCATAATCTGTTTGGGAAACAAAACATTTAAAACATTTAAATATTAATACATTATATCAAAGAATTAGTGTCAACAGTAAACACTAAATTTGAGTAAAGCAATCCACAAGAAGAAGAGAGGTTAAGTTTGGTAGAAATGATATGGGATTGCTTCTTGAGGAAAGTAGAAGGAAGACTATCTAGACAGCAGAGAGGGCAGGACCTGGAAACTCAACAGAAAGTCAGAGGCAGGAATGAGCATAACATCTTAGGTTAAAGAGCGGACCATGTGGGCCAGTCCCTTGGCTTCATGGTTAAGGCAGCTGACTCTTACATGACTAACCACATGTTTTAAGTCCTGGACCCAACAGCTTGAGAAACGCACCAAGCTCATGTGAGTGCATATCCAAAATTCCAAAAGGAGGAAGAGATTGCAATGTGATCTGTCCCCGTGAAGGTTGCTTTCTCCTCTCCCTGTCTCTCTCTGGTGAGTGCATGCACCTCTAGGCAAGAAAAACAAAACCAAAGAAACAAAAACCTTGGAGGTGAGTTACTTTCTTAATAAAAACAAGTATTGGTGTGACCAACAAATAGACATATTAGGGCCAGCAGGTGGCGTGGTGGTTAGGGCACTGAACTCCCACATGGCTGATGATGATTCAAGTCTGGGATCTGGCATATTTCTCTCTCTCTCTCTCTCTCTCTCTCTCTCTCTCTCGTGTCCTATAGCAAACTAAATACTACTAATAAAATTATTCTTTTAAAAAAGAGAATAGGCCATTGAGCAATAAGTGTGTCTGAGTAGAAGAGTATTTACAAGTAAGTACAATCAGTTGCTAAGAGGTTGAAAGAGTATCTAGAGGAGAATGGAGAAGAGACTGTAGCTCACTTTTTCTCCCTCTCTTTCTCTCTGGCGAGCACATGAATCCTATAGCAAACACCTAACAAATAGAATTTTTTTAAAGCATTGTTTTATTTCACTTATTGTCATTGTTATTATTTAATTTGACCAGAGAGAGACATACAGAGAGAAAGGGAAAGCAGGAAAGCAAGCCTCCAGGTATAGGACTCTAACTGTGGTCGACCACGTGAGAGTCCAGCACCTTAACCACCATGGCACCTGCCAGCCCCACAAATAGACATTTTTAAAGATGCTAAAAGGGTGGGTCAGGACCAATAAGAAAGAGCAAAGGAATGGAGGCACCACAGAGTCTTTGAGTAGAATAACGACACCAAAGCAGCATTTAAAATGTTCATCTAATAGGTAAGTCTGAGCAGGAAGGGACAAGTGAAGATTTGGCTAAGAAAATATTACTATTTAATAAGCTAAATGAGCTGAGAACTGACAGTGAATTGTAGCAATGGAAACGGAAAGGAATAGTTCTAACAACCACTGCATGAGGGAAATGAACAGAACCTTCCGAATAACTGAAGGCAAGAGGTGAGAGTAGTGCTGTTACTGGTCAACCAAGTACTGCTGCTGCTTCTCACAGTCAATGAAATAAGAGGCAGAGGCTGAGGAAGTTCATTTCTGTAACTGGTTACAGGAAGACAGTCAGCAAGTACTGTCTTCAAAAGCTCGACATGTTATCAGGATTTACGGTACAATGGATAAGCACTTGCAAATCATTCCCCACTACAATCAATCGGTCAATTGCTTTCCTCTGCAGTAATTACTTATCCCAATTCCTGTTTTACTTCAAATACCCATTCCTGGTTTCTCACTGACCATTCCTCAGACAGCTCTCCCTATGACTCAGCACTTAGATTGTTCTCATTGGAGGCTTTTCTTAGTTTCAAAATGGTTGCAGTCCTGCTAAACCTTAAACTGACTTGCTTCGGTACCAGGGAGAGAAGTGGGAGATTAGACGGGCTGTTTTAAAAGAGAAGAGCAAAATAAAGTTTTAGCGTATTTTGTGTTTATAGTGGTTTTGAGTTATAAATCTCTCCTTTTGAAAATCTGATGGAATCAATGAGTTCTCTCCTACACACACACACACACACACAAACACACACACACACATGCATTCATACTTATATATATTATTCAATTTATAAATGTACACTCGGAATTGACTACCAGAGAGCGTTTGACCCACATTGGGCCAATCAGAGCCCTTTCTGGAAATTTCGTTCTATCTAAAGGATCAAGTCAGTTTCTCCCCACTAGTTATATCTTTGTGGCCCAGTGCTAGTGAATTGCTCAGCAATGCTGAAGCCACATGGGAGACACCCAAGTGGGAATAGCTAGTAGACAGATGGAGGTTAGGTGAGAAAAGGAAGGAAAATAAATGCTCAAGGAGAGAGGATATAGCATAGTAGTTAAGAACAAGGACACTGGATCCAGACTGACCGTCTTTGAATCCCAACTCAACCAAGCAAATTATTCTACATTTCTGGATCTCACTACCATCTATGAATTAAAGATAAAAAATTATATCTACTAAATTTTATGTTATATGTATATTACCACAGTAAAGAAAAACTAGAGGCCAGCCCATAGCCTGGCGGTTAAGGAGGCTGGATCTGACTATTCTGGCTATTCCCACTTGGGTGTCTTTCCAGCATCTTAAACTGAGCTCCTACCTAGAGCCCATTGATGGCTTTCAGTGAGTATCTTTCACCTGGATATTAATCAGGCCTCTTCTATATAAAATATGGATCAAGCAAACTTGACTATGGAGAAATGCCAGTAAAGGACTGGAGTATCTCCTGGAACCCAAGGATAGGAGTGTGATGGATCCATGGACTCACCTACCACCAAGACATGTTCTCTTTTCCACTTCTGACCTTTGATTTTTCTCTATCAGTCTCTCTCTCTCTTTATCTCTCTTCTCTCAATGGGGTGTGAGTTCTCAGTCTCCTTCTCTCTGTC
Source organism: Tupaia belangeri chinensis (assembly GCF_000334495.1). Lineage (NCBI taxonomy): Eukaryota > Metazoa > Chordata > Mammalia > Scandentia > Tupaiidae > Tupaia > Tupaia belangeri. The sequence continues at coordinate 5,801,835 of NW_006159662.1, forward strand.
TCTTTCTGGTGAGGACACACAACCTATGGAAAAAATACACACACACACACACATATACACATGTATATGCAGATCTAAAATAATTAAATACAAAATAGAGAGGAAGAGTCTTGGTGCAGTGAATAGAACATACTATTAATACCTATCCTAAAAACTATCAAAACAAGGGGAGGGTGGCAATCTTAAAATATGGAAAATGAGAGTCAGAGTAAAACATTAGCAGACTGCACTGGAAGAGGGTGATGGAGATGCCCTGGCCTTTGGACTCAACTCGCCAGTCCTGTGGCGGGCATAGTCCTACTACAGAGCTGCATGCATCTGCCTAACATAGCTTACCGTCTCTAAGCATTTCAGTCATACAGCCTACTCTAATTTCGTGCTCACTGAATTTAGACCCACAAGACCTTAAGCTATGTGAAGACAGAGCACATGTTGGCCTGGTTCACAGCTCTCCTTCTTGCATTCAACACAATATCTGGCATGTAGATAGAATAAATGCTGAATAAATATTTGTGAATTTGAATTTTTGAATTATCTGCTTGAAATGATTATGTAGATCTGGATAAAATAGGGGACAGAAAATGTAGTCATATCAACATAAGAATTCTAATCCATGTGAGGATTATATTTACCATGGTAAAATGAATAAATTGGCTTTCTGGAAAATAAAATCATTTCTGATGATTTCAGTTATCCTGAGCTACCCCCCCTGAGTTTGATTGACTCTATGTCATGGGCAGGCTAGAATCACTAGACCTTTAAAATTGAGGACAAGACTCTGGACCAAGTTAACCTCACAGCTAACCTCTCTCAAAGAACTCTTACCTGGGCAGGCTGGTTGTGTGAGAGTTAAGCCTGCTGGATCCCACATGGCTATGTGATTTGGGTTCCAGATCTGGAGGTTTGAAAAATGAGCCAGGTGCATGTGTATGCATGTCCAAAATTCTGAGAGGAGAATGGAGGAGAGGGGACTGCAATGTGGCCTTGATCTGTGGCCACCCTCCTGGTGAGTGATTTCTCACTTTCCCTCCTCTCTCTCTCACTGGCTCTCTCCAGTGAGCACGTGCACCCTATAGCAATCAATCAATCAATCAATCAATCAATACCTTAAAAAAAACTTTACCTTATTGTCATGTCTTTTCAACTCTGACAGCTTGAAACTGAAAATAAATTTATTTACCAATACGAAGCAGACATCCTGGTTTGTGGGCTACATCCTGGGACACATCTAGATTTGGGAGAAAGGGAAATCAGTAAAGGGAACAGACGCAACAGGCAGAAAGCACGTCTGTGTGCCTTGATCTGCGTTACCTCCTCATTTCTCTACATAGTTTGAAGGTAGGTGGTATTGACCATGCAAATTCACCAAAGACATCTGGACTGGAAAAGCTGGTGAATAAAGTATCACTTGGAATTCCCTATAGCTGGACTCCTAGTTTATTTCCTACCCATTCATACCCAGTTTCTTACTTAGTACATTCCTGGTAACATGCATAAAAAGTTGATTATGCAGACATCAAATGTGTTGCACATTATAAGAGCAGAGGATTTTTCTAGAGAGCTGAAGAATGGTAATCAATTCCTACTTGTAACTCATTTTTTTTTTTGTAAGAGAGACATTTTTGCTATAGAGCATGTGTGCTTGCCAGAATGACACAAAGAGGCAAAAACAGGGAGTGAGAAATCATGCCTGGGGAGTGAGGGGAGTGGTGGTGGCCATGCCACAGTCGTTTCTCCATTCTCCTCTTGGGATCTTAGGCACACAAGCACATGCACCCTCATGAGTTTTAAGCCACTGAATCCAGGACTCAAACCACAGTCAATTATGTGGGAGTCCAGTGACATAATCATTACAACATCTGCTGGTCTCATGACTCATCTTTAAGATAAAATCTTTGATCATGTATTTCCAGCATGGGTTATATGTCCTAATTTTGTTATTATTATCTATACCTAACTGAGGCTAAAGAATCACTGCTTTGTATGTAGCTGAAGGCTCCATCTTTGCTCAATTAAGATTTGTAAACCTATGCTGCTTCATATAGCATTGGCATTTTCCTATATCCATTTTCTATGAATATTTATTGACAGTGGAGAAAATTAGCAAAGTATTCTAGTATTGCATAAACAAATACTGTACCAAAAGTGATGATGCTACTGAAAATAAACTCTTGACTGGTAGGTTGTGCCATTGTGTCAGAGCTTCAGATGTTCATTCATCAGCAGATGCATAAATGTCACAATTCTATGTATAAAAAAATGACTGAGGAATGACATGTACAATGTAGGACAGTTTTAGTGACTTAAAGTTGAAACCATAAACATAGATGATCACTCATTTTGTGCTCATAGGTCTATATGTTTTTTCCCAAGGGCAACTGCTAAAAAAGTTACAGCTCTGTTGGCCAGCTACAGAGGCACAGAAGTGACACAGCATTCCACAGTCCTCAAGCCACATGGAGGGGTCCTGAATTTTTGTCCTGAGGTCTCCCTATACGTGCTGGGTATGCATGTGGTCCTGATGGGCTGAGGCTGGGGGTGGATCGTATGCGAGTACCCTTTCTGGAGAGGGTCTCTTTCTTTCTCTTGTTCTCTCTCTGAGAAAAATAATAATAATAAGCTTAAGAAAAAATTACAACACCATCATTATCATGCCCAGACACAAAGATTATGCCACTGACCCACCACTCTTACACAAACTTTGAGTGGATTCCTTGAAAGTTGTATGGGTTTCAATAAACTGCCATATCCCCGCACTTGAAATACAGAAGGAATTAGAAGGTAAGTTAATATAGAGTTAGGGTGAGGGCAATCAACAGCAAAGCAAGAGTGACTGGATCTTAAGAAGAAGGACCACACAATCATGGTTTTTGGAACGACAGCCCTCACCAATTAACCATGAGGGGCAGTAAAGGTAAGAAGACAGGACAGCTGTGTAAACTGCCCTTGTTTTCTTTCGTATAATAGAATACACTTAATTTCTTTTTAATCAATGAGGCTTTAGGAAGAAGTGCATTTTTTAAAAAGGGAATTGGTTGGTGTAAAATGTAGTGAAGTTTTCATTATTACTAAGAATATGCAGAAGTGGCAGGAGAATGAAAAGGCAGGGAAATGGAGGTAGAGTGGTCCTTATTCACTCACCTGAAGCTCAATGAGCAATTTCTCCAAGTTTAGTCAATCCAGCCTAAAGCAACATGAAAGGAATGAAAGAAAGCGAAGAGGAAAACGGAAAGGAGCATTCGAATATGATATTACTAACCTAATAATTATAATGAAACTTCAGTTATGTAGAACTCAGCTACCTGACAGTCTCATCTCTCTGGATTCCTGCAAAGAACCAAGAGAAGAAAGGAGACCAAGACTTCTTCAGGAACAAAACAGACGCCAAGGCCATGGCATAAAGATCATGCCCCTTCCCCTAGACATCCAGACATCTGTCCAAGCCCTTTCTCAGAGGCTACTGATTAGTATTTGGATTTGATTATTTAAAACCTGATGATCTGGTTTCCAGACTCATAGGAAAGAAAAAGCAGTAAGGTAGAGGGAGAAACTGTCACGGCAGGCCCACAGATAGCAGCGACAAGAGAAAGCCGGATGTCTGCAAGCACAGAAGATGAGAAAAGGCATAAATATGGACTTAGTGGTCAAAAGCACAGCACCTTAGTTCCTGTAGTGTAGGGGAGAACAGCCCTACATACCTCCCTAGGCCTTGGGGAAGACGTTTTTTAAACTGACGTCTGTACTAACTGCGAGGTTAAATTACATTGAGTATAAAGACACTCCCTGAGTTGGGCAACACTCAACCTTATGTAAATAGTTCCATAAGGCACATAAAAAGATTTTGAAGATGTGGGCGATTTCATAACATACTGAGAAATGCCAAGAAGTCAAGTGCACAAATGAACAGCACAAAGTACAGGAGACCAGAAGTCGTGCGTTCAAGGAAATAATGCCCCTCCACGGTCAGTGCCAGGCGTCTTCCGTTCCTGTGAAGGTTCTCACCGCATCAACTTGTGTTACGGCACTCGATTTCTTTCTTCCCTACTTGATACTCTCTTCTTCTATCTTTTTAATTGCCAGAGGCCATGTGCACTCACTAGAGAGACAGAGGGAGAGGAGAAAGAACTGCCGCCCCAAGTGGGAAATGATCATGCCACAATCCCATTTCCTCCATTTCTCCATCTTCCTGGGATTGGGACAGGCATGCACATGGGCCTGGCATGTTTTCCAAATCACTGGGGCTAATATTTATTATGCCATCTGCTGGTCCCGTCACTGGAGCTAATGCTCAAACCACAGCCATCTGCACAGGATCCAGCTCCTTTAACCACTAAGCCCCGGGGCTGGTCTCCCATTTTATACTTTTTAATCACATCCAGAAAGTGGTGATAGAAATAATGCACAATTAGTCTTCAAGAGTAAGTAAAGTGGGGGAACCAGCAGTTAGCGTAATGGCTATGTCGCTGGACTCCCACGTAGTCGACCACGGTTTGCGTCCCGGACCCGGTGGCTTAAAACTCACGCCGGGCGCGTGTGCGTGCGTGCCCAAGATCCTGAGAGGAGAATGGAGGAGAAAGGATTGCAGCGTGACCATCCCCTCTGGGGGGTGATTTCTCGCTTTCTGTGTCTGTCTCTCTCTGTCTATCTGGTGAGCGCACGCGCCCTATAGTGAAAACCTCTCAAAAAAAAAAAAGAAAAAAAAGAGTAAGTAAAGTGGATAAGAGCAAAACTTTCAAGAGGTAAGCAAGTGTGAAGGCATTTTCAACTTACCCTAATTTTGTGTTGTCCTGTACGTTTCATGTAATGTCTGTTGCACATAAAATAGAGAAATATTGATCCAGCTACAGTTACGCTTTATTAAGATGTTACATTCTGTGGGCTGACACCACATGGGAGGCCCGAGTTCGATTCTCCAGTCACCCTAAAGGTCAGGTGTGTGGCATTTGCTTGTAATCCTAGTGATTTGAAAGACTGAGACAGGAGGATCAAGAGTTCAAGCCTGGCCTGAGCAACACGGCAAGAGCCTGCCTAAAAAGGTGAGAGAGAGAGAGCTGGGCGGTTATAAGTGCACACTTGTGGTCTTAGTTGGGAAGTGGAGGCAGGAAGATTGCAAGAAAAAGTCTGTCATAAAAAAAAAACAAAACCAGCAGGTGGCATAGTGGTTAAGACTCCGAACTCCCACCTGAGCAACCACAGTTTGAATTCCAGACTCAGCAGCTTGAAACTCACATTGGGTGTGTGTACATGCATGCTCAAAATCCTGAGAGAAGAATGGAGAAGGGACTGCAGCATAGCCATCCCCCCTGGGGGGGGGTGATTTTTTGCTTTCTATTTCTCTGTCTCTCAGGCTAGCACATGTGCCCTATAGCAAAAATCTCTCTCAAGACAAACAAAAAATAATAGATCTATCACATATATTTTAAGGAAAAATCCAAAATGGAGAATGATTTTTGTACAAAGCTGTTTATAATGATAGTATTTAGACTTTAAAAATTGGAAGCAGGGACCAGCAGGTGGCATAGTGGTTAAGGTGCTGGACTCTCACCTGACTGACCATGGTTCAAGTCCCTGACCTGGTAGCTTGAAACTCACACTGGGCATGTGTATGTGCGTGCCCAAAAGCCTGAGAGGGGAATAGAGGAGCAAGAATTGTAGCATGGCTACCCCTTAGGGGGTGATTTCTCAAGGCCTTAATGGCTACCCCTTAGGGGGTGATTTCTCACTGTCTTATCTCTTTGTCTCTCTGGCAAGCACATATGCCCTATAGCAAAAAAATTTCTCTTTGGAAAAAAAAAATTGGAAACAATCCAACCAACATTAAAGAAAGGTTAAATAAATAAATATTTGATAGATAATTATGCAGTCATAAAAACCATATTTTTAGCAGTCAAGACATTTGTGGCATAAAATTCAGTTAAAAGATAAGATCCAGGATTATATGCACAGTTTAATCTCATTTCTGTATGAAATATGTGGAAAGAAGATAAGATGAAAATATCCCATTAATAATAGCCCTTCCCCAATTTTTTTAAACCTAGGAACAAACTACATGTGCAATACCCACACGAGGAAGCTACAACTACTGGAAGACATTAAAATACCTGAATAAATGAAAATTTATACCAAATTCCTTGATAAGAATACTCAAAATTGTAAAGATGCCATTTTACCCAAATTTTTGAGAAACTCAGGGTAATTGAAAAAAAATTTTTTGATAAGATTTTTAATAAAATTGGTATACTAATTCTAAAATTCACCTGGAAGAGTACATACTTAAGAATAGCGGATTTGTTTTTCTTTTTCTTTTTTTTTTTTATTGCAGGAGTGTATATGCCTTTGCCAGAAAGAGAGAGAGGAAGAGAGAAAGCAAACATCTCCAATGGGGTGTGATCACACTGCAATCTCCTCCTCCATTTCTTCATCCTGTCAAGACTTTGAGCTTGGGGGGCCAGCAGGTGGCATGGTGTTTAAGGCACTAGATTACCACATGGTTGAGAGCAGTTCAAGTCCCAAACCCAGCAGCTTGAAAATCACAACAAACAAACAAATAAATAAATAAATAAATGCTTTTTTTTTTGTATTTTTTTTAAAGAAATAAATATTTGAAGCATGCCTGCACATATGCTCTGCATGTCTTTCAGGCTGCCATGCTGAGATTCCAACTGTGGTCAACCATGTGGGATCTGGGTTTCTTAATACTAGATCAAGGGGTTGCCCAAACTAGGATATATTTTTAAAAAAGTGTAATGAGGAACTTCTTGCTGCCAAGTATCAAAATGAATTATCCAACAATAGTATTTAAAATAGAATATTTAGTCATAAATAGAAAACTAGATGAATAAAAAAGAATAGAGCATTGGCTACTAACACAAACATGTGGAATAATTTCAAATGATTGAGAATAGAAGTTGAGATGACTTGTTACCCATTTTTTAAAAAGAGATATCTCATTTTTTTGTTGGAGAGGTTTTTGCTATAGGGCACGTGTGCTCACCAGAAAGACAGAGAGAGACAGAGAGACAGAAAGCGAGAAATCACCCCCTGGGGGATGGCCATGTCGCAGTTCCTTCTCCTCCATTCTCCTCTTGGGATCTTGGACACGCACACACATGCACCCAGCATGAGTTTAAGCTACCGGGTCTGGGACTCGAACCGTGGTCGACTACTTCAGAGTTCAGCGACATAACCATTATGCTAACTGCTGCTCCCTAAAAAAGATATCTTTTACATAATATCTCAAAACTAAAAAGGAAAACTACAATAACTTCCCCTTTCTAGTGAATGCTACGCACTACTGTTAAGAGCATCTTTGTACATAAATCTTCGTTCTGTTTTGGATTATTCCTTAAAATATATAAGGAATATTTTGCTATTTTATTCACAATACGGACATTCCCTGAAAGGCCTTGGATAACACCAGACGCAGCAGCAAGTACAGTGGAAGCCTGTGTGGTTGGGAGTGGCATAGATGGAGCCAAGTGGGAAGCAGCTGGCGAGGCTCGGGCTGAGGAGGCAGCCAGGGTGGCAGGGAGCTTTGTTACATACAGAAGTACTGAGCAAGGGAGGACATAGACTGAGGCTGCTCAGAGCAGATTTCTCCATGTCAGAGAAGGGAGTTATAGATATGCAAAGAGAGAAGCCTAAAATGAACACTGTGTTGCTGGACTGGATGGCGTGTTTTACACCTCTATTTCCTGTTTTGTTTCCTTTTTAACTGTTTGGGTTTGAATTTTTGAGTTTTAATTTACTACAGGGCATGTGCACTTGCCCAAGAGAGAGAAAGAGGGAAAGCGAGAAAACATGCCTCAGAGGGGATGACTACACCGCAGTCCTTCCTCCTCCATTCTCTTCTCATGATGGTGGGCATTCATGCACAGGTGCCTGGCATATTTTTCAAGCTGCCGGGTCTGAGACTCAAACTGTGCCGCTGGTCATGTGGGATCCAGTGCCTTAACCAACATGCACCTGGCTGGCCCTGTTTCCTGAATTTGATGCTTGTGCTGAGTTTATGTAGGGTAAGTCCATTACTTGGAGAAAATACATGCTGAAGTATTTAGCATTAAGGGCTTTGTGTCTCCAATTTATTCTAAAACGGATCAGAAAAAATACACAGTGTGTGTACCGTATGTGTAGTAGGGTAAGGAAAGGGAAGACAGAAAACAAATGTGATGGAATGATAAGAATTGGGGATTCAAGGTGAAGAGGTTATAGAAGTTCATTGTGTTCTTCTTGCAACTTTTTTGTAAGTTTGAAATGATTTCAAAATAAAAAGTTAGAAAGATAAATTCCAGATGTATCAAAAATCTAAATAATTCCACTTCTTGGAGCCTATCCCAAAAATACTTTCGTAAGCACACAAAAATAATACATATGTAAAAGAGTGCTTATTTTAGCATTCTTGATCATAAAGAAAAGTGGAAATATTGGAAATGTGCATCAATAGGAAATGGTTACGTGGATTGTAGTACGTCCTTAGGTTGAAGTGTTGTGCAGAATTTAAAAAGGGAACGGTGGGCCAGCCAGTAGCATGATGGATCCCACATGCCCTACTGCATGGTTGGAGTCCCAGACCAGGATCTTGAAAAATATACCAGGTGCATGTGTATCCAAAGTCCTTAAAGGAGGGACAAATGGAGGAGAAGGGATTACAGTGTGGTTGTCCCCTATGGGAAGGGGAGGGTGCTTTCTCACTTTCCCTCTCTCTCTGGTGAGTTCACATGCCCACAGGGAAAATTTAAAATAATAATAATAAGGTAAGTTTCTATGTACTGACACGGGAGAGTCTGCAAGATACATTGTTAAATGGAAAATCAAGTGGAACAATAGATAGTCTCATGTTCTATCTAGAGAACATGGTCAGAAAGAACATGTACTGACCTACACTATGAGCAATGGTTAATTCTAGGGCAAGAGAATGGTTCTATGAGTTGCAAGTTTTCCATAGTGGCCAAGTAATTTTTTTGTTGTTGTTGTTGAGATTTTTGCTATAGGGCATGTGTGCTTGCCAAAAAGACAGAGAGAGACAGAAAGCGAGAAATCACCCCCCGGGGGGATGGCCATATCACAATCCCTTCTCCTCCATTTTCCTCTTGGGATCTTGGGCACACACACACACACACACACACACTTCCGGCATGAGTTTAAGCCACCGGGTCCGGGACATGAACCGTGGTTGACTACATGGGAGTCCAGCAACATAGCCATTATGCTAACTGCTGGTCCCCAAGTAATACTTTTATTACCAGTTGAAAAAGCCTGAGTACAGAAAGGCAGGGATCAGTACAAAACATTTTTGAAAGACTTCCTCTCAAGTTAATTACAATATTTAGTATTGAGAATTATCTAGTTATCTGAAAAATCCTAGTCCAAACTCCACATGTAGGGAACTGGCCTTCCAGTGGGCTGTGCCCAGATACACGGTACCATTAATTTAATAGCGGATTAGACAGCCTGCTGAGCCACTCCCTACTCTCTGGGCCGCAGTCCAGAAGTGAATTCCCTTGCAGCTTTCCAAAAGGAGGTCAAACAAGTCCTCAGGGACTCCCAACAGAAGAAGTTGCCAAGGGCTAAATCTGGCATCGGAGCCAGGCCCTGGACTGGGATAATATGTGCCAGCACTTTTTAGTTATGCTTTCAAGACCTTGATCAGAATAGGCAGGAATAGATGGCTGTTTCCAAGAGCAGCTTAGCAGCCCAAATTGGAAAAACTTGTGCAAGCCAGGGTTCGAGGATAAACCTGAAAATGTCGAGTTCTTCCTCTACCTCCTGGACCCCTACTATATTTTTTTTCAAGGACATTTCAATTCCCCCTTTCTTTTACTGGAAGCAATTTATCCTACTGACAAATGCCTGCTGACCAGATCAGATCCTCAGTTTATTTAGCTCTGTTTAAGATGGGAAAAGAAGGCTGGCCACATTCTTATTCCTCTCTCTATACTCTCCACTTTCTAGTGTAACTGGCCACTTTTGTATGATATTTAAGTTGCTCTTTCTTTCTTTCTTTCTTTCTTTCTTTCTTTCTTTCTTTCTTTCTTTGGCTTTTTTCCTCATACAATATTTCATTGCATTATAATTCACATGCTATAAAACTGATCATTTAAAATATACTACTCTGTGATTTTCAGTATAGCCATGGATCGTGCTACCACCACCGCAATAGATTTTAAGACGTTTTCATCACCCCCACCTTTGGGGTGATGAAAAAACTCTGTACCTATGAACAGTCAATCCATGTCGCCTCAGTCCTCCCAGCCCTAGGCAACTGCTCATCTACTTTTTATTTCTATAGATTTGCCTGTGTATGACTTCTTTAACTTAGAACAATGTTTTTTGGGTTCATCTATGTTGTAGCATGTCAGTACTCTGTTTTTTTTTATGACTGACTAATATTCCATTGCTTCATCACTTTTGTTTTTTGTTTTTTTTTTGTTTTTTTTTGCCATTGGGTGCATGTGCTCACCAGAGAGAGACATAGAGACAGTGAGAGGTAAAATGAGAAATCACCTCCCAAGGAGGATGGCCATACACCTTCCCTTGTCTCCTTTCTCCTCCTGGGATTTTGGGGCACGCATAGGCATGAATCTGGCCTAATTTTCAAGCTGCCAGATCCAGGACTGAAATCACAGTTGACCATGTGGGAGTCCAGTACCTTAACCATATAACCACTACTTACTGGGGCCCGTCTATATCACATTTTATGCACTCATTCATCAGTTGGTGGAACATTTGGGTTATTTGCTACTACCGGTAATGCTGCTCTATTTGTGTACAAGTTTTCGTGTGGACATACTTTTTTGTTTTTGCTATAGAGCGCATGCATTCACCAGAGAGAGACAGAGAAAGGGAAAGGAAAGAGCACCCCTCCCCCACCACCCCATGGGAAATGATCACGCTGCAATTCCCTCTCCTCCATCTCTCCCTCCCTTCGGGATTTTGGGCACACATGTACACATGCCTGGTGTGTTTCATAAGCTGCCCAGATCTCAGCTGGCCATGTGGGATCCAGCTGTCTTAACCACCAGGCCACAGAGCCAGCCCAACTTACATTTTAAATTTGCCTAGGTGTACAACTAGATTACTAGGCTATATGATGATTCTGTTTAACTTTTTGAAGAATGGCCAAACTGTTTTCCAAAGCAGTTACACCATTTTACATCCCCCTCCAGCAATTTTTGCCCACATTCTCACCAACACTTGATGCTAATTGTCTTTTCTATGATAGCTATCCTGTTGAGTGTAAAGTGGTATTTCAGTGTAGTTTTGATTTGCATTTTTCTAAGGACTAATGATGTTAAACATATTATCATGTGCTCATTGGCCATTTATATATTTATTGTTTTGGGTGTTACTACAAATAAAGCTTTTTTTTTTACATTTTATTTTCATGGCTAATATATTGTTTATTGCTAATATATAGAAATACAATCTTTTTTTTTTTGCATGTTGATCTTGTACCTTCCAACCTTGTCAAATTCATTTATTAATCCAACAGTTGTTTTTTTGTGTGTGTTTTAAGTTGGTCATCTTGATGAATATGAAGAAGGTTACTAATTACCTAGGACTGGCCCTCAGCTGTTCCTGTCCTACCAGATCCTTTTTCCTCTTCTAATTACCTTCTTTCTATTATCAACCAGGAGTGAAGATTGAGCATATTTATTTGGAATGTTTGCCTTCTCTTGCCCTGCCTCTTTCTGGCCTATGGCAGGTGTTTCTTTGGCTACTAATTCTACACAACTGAAGTCCCAGTCACCACTTACCACATAAACTGCTAAAACTGAGTTTTCCAGGGGGCAGAGCCTGTGACAAATTCTCATCTGCCAAATCTGATTTTGTGCACCTGTTCACTTAATGCAAGTTCTGCCAGTGAAATCTAGGTTTTCTGTGGGCTGATACTGGTGACTGTACTGTCATGATTTTTATCATTGTTGTCAACAAACACTGTCTTAGTTCATTTGGGCTGCTCTCACAAAATGTCACACACTGGGTAATTTATAAACAACAGACATTTATTTCTCACAGTTTTGGATTCTGGGCAAGTCCAATGTCAAGGCACCTTCTTGCTGTGTCATCGTATGGTGGGGCAAAGGTCTCTCTGGAGTCTTTTATAAGGGCACCTATCACATTCCTGAGAGCTCTGCTTTTAAGGTTCTCCATTTGTAAGGACTCATGTGACTAGGCCTGGCCCACTCAAGTAACCCAGGTGAGGGGAAAGAGGAGAATGCAGAATAACTATGAATGGATAAGGGGTTTCCATTTGGGGTGACAAACACATTCAGGAATTACCTAGTGCTGATGATTTTACAACTGTGAATGTACTAAAAACCACTGAATATACTGTGAAGGTGCTTCTCCTTCCCCTCCTCTGGTGAGTGCATGGACTCTCTGGCAATTAACAAATAAAAATGTATAAGTTGATCCACTTTCGTTCAAACCTGACATCACTATTTTATTTTTCATCAACACTGCTAGATGCTAGGATACAAAGATGAAAAGACTTTTCCTCTGTCTTTCAAGAGCCTGGAGTCTAAAAGGGGAGACAATTATACAAACGCTTCATTTTAATTGAACCTTGTCAGGACTAAGATGTGGTATGTAATCAAGAGGCCCACACTGAGAAACCTGGGATTCATTCTATAAGCAGTAGCGAACTGTGGAGGGTTTTAAAAGTAGGGATTGATCAGTTCGTGTTTGAGGGATCTTATTTTAGAAATCTTATGTTTTAGACATCATGGAAGTTGTATAGCAGACAAATGTGAAGGCTGTTTAGATAGTATCAGAGAGATCAGTTAGGAGACAACTGCAGTTATTTGGGTGAGAAATGATGAAAGCTTGAATGAAAAGCAGTGATAGTGAGAATAGAGAAGTTCAGCTTCAACCAATATTCAGTAGGTAAATACAGTAGAACTTGGTGTGATGTAGGGGTAGAGAGAGAAGTCTGGTGTAGCTCAAGGATTTCTGGCTTGGGTTACTGGGAGGATGGAGGTGCCATTAACTAAGAAAAGGCATACAGGGAGGGGGTCAACAGGCGGCATGGTGGTTAAGTCGCAGGACTCCCACATGGTAGACCGTGGTTCAAGTCCCAAACCTGGTGGCTTGCTTTCTCATTTTCCACCTTTCTGTCTCTTTCTGGTGAACATATATGTCCTGTAGCAAACTTAAAAATTATAACAATAATAAATATAATTAAATAAATAATTCTTTTAAAAAAATAAAAGGCACACAGGAAGAAGTTTGCAGACTGAAATAATAGCTCAGTTTGGGAAAATACTTAGGTATAAGGTGCCTGGAAATTGATGAAAATGATGTGCCCAGAAGCAGTGTAACTTTGATCAAGCTCCTTAATCTCTCTTTGCCATAGTTTCTTGATCTACAAAATAGCAGCATTACAGTGAGGACTAATAATAATAATTTTGCCCAGAATTCATGTATTATGGGTATTTACCTAATCTGCTTTGGGGAAATTGGAAACTGTATTCACTATTAAATATGTGCCTAGCTCTCTACAAGAAAATTTGCTCAGTGGTATTGAAGGCATGTTTATATTACAGCTGCAACTTGATTTAAGTCAGCTCAATGAAAATAGAGGTGTAGGGGCCAGTGGGTTGCAGGGTGGTTAAGGCACTGGACACTCCCATATGGCCGATCATGGTTCAAGTCACAGACCTGGTGGCTTGTTTTCTCGCTTTCCTTCTTCTCTGTGTGTGTGTCTCTCTGTGGTCAAATTAAAATAAATGAATGAATAAAGAAAATACTTCTTTAAATAAAAAAGAAAGTAGAAGTGTAGCAGAAAGATCAGATAAAGGGTTTCACCCTTTATCTTAGACTTAATATAATCTTAGACTCAGTATAAGATTCTCTTAAGTATTCTTCCTAATGAATACAAACCATTTGTTTTAGAGAAATTAGACTTATGTAAATTTCAAAAATGATAAAAGCTAACTTTTTCTTTGTTTGCTGCATGCTAGACATAATACTAATTGCTTTACAAGTATTATCTTCCTTATCTTCATAATAATCTTATTGTGGTAGATACCATTCACTTTCCACTACACAAATGAAGAAATGGAAGTTTGAGGATGTTCAATACTATAACCAAGATCATTTGTCTGGTAAAGCCAAGACTCAAACACAGGCCTTTCTGACTCCCAAGAATCGGTTTATGGCCCAGAGCTATTGGTATATATCAAGCCATGTACAATAAAGCCATGATAACATGCGGGCTTATGTGAATCAACATTACAATCTGGTCTGACTTATATGGAAGTTATTGACCCATCATGATTACTTTCAAATCCTTATTCCTCTTCAGCATTCCCAGTTAACTTTCAGATTCACTCTGTAATCTTCATGGGAGGTCCCATTATCTTCCTGTCTATCTTTCCTTTCTCTCATCACTTGGCTCTATTCAGCACACAAGTTGGACACATTCAGTAAACAAGAAAAGCCTGAGTTTGAAATAACAGCATTTGTGGTATCTCTCAAAAATCCTTTCCTCAAACTCATTCCTGACCTGTGCTCTGGGAGTCATGACGGCTGAACTTACTGTCATCAGTCCAGTAGCCCATCAACACAAAGACTTATGGAGGAGGAGCAAGGGCCAAAGCTAATGTCCACTTGTGATGAGATGGGCCAGTAGTGCCAGAGGAATTTCCTGAGTGAAAACAGAGTAATGAAGAGTTATTTGTTCTTCATAAGAGAATATGGCTGTGCTTTTTCCAGAACATGAAAAAGAAGCCCAGCTCAGCAGGATATCTCTAACATGCGAGCAGTTGGGTGCATAAAGAATGGGCCCAACATAATTTTGCACATGATAGAGCCAATCTGTTTGCATTTCTGGACCCCTCAGACCCATGTAGACTACTTAAACAAGGAATAGTCCCTGCCTATGGTTATCTGTTTGAATAGTGACCAAAAGTTTTGAGAAAATTTTGCCACAGGACAGAACTTTAACTTAACACGCAAAAACAATTTTTCGGTAGTCTGAATTTATCTTTCTATGGTGGAAAGGCACCTCAATAATCAGGATACGTTGTGTTCAGGATCTAATTTCCCAAACGTCAGCATGCAATACATTTCAAAAGTAATTTACTTTGCAATGTGTTTTTCCCATTACACTCATATGGCAGAAATTATTGTAAATAATAGCCTAGGAAGCTGGGATCATCATTATATCAGCTAAGGGTCTGACTGGCCTGTTTGACAGTGAAGGTTATTTCTACTAAAAAAGAGAGTAAGTCCACACTATTTCAAAAATATGCATATTTGATGTCTTCTATCGACTGTTCTTCCACCCCTCTCTAGCCTCATGCATTCCCTCAATTCCTCAAGCCTGTCTGTTTATAGTTGCCTGAACATGACTTACTGTTCTGCCTCTGTGTTTTGCATTTATTTCTCCCTGCTTAGAAAAATCTATGTCCCTTCTCTTCCATATATGTTCATCTAACCTTGAAAGCCAGAATTTACCTCTCTTCAGGTGCCATCTCTAATAATCACATCCCAAGGGTGATCACTTTCAAAATGTTTAGTTCCCTCATCTATTGCAGCTTTAGTCTACCAGACACCCTATCTTCTCGCAGATACTAAAATGTTTTTCTGAATTTCACCTCAAGTTGCTTTATGTGTGCATGTTTATCCAATTAGATTTTACATTCTCTGGGGAGCTCAAGGGCCGTGGCTTTTATTCCTTCAGCATCCAGGAGTAGTACAATGACTCCCATCAGAATGAAATAAATGCCATAGCTGTGATATACGCTGACCATTCTTAAACGTTTGACATTGATACCAAGAAAGATTTTATAAAACAGGCATGAAATCAATTTCAAAAGGTTAAAGATGAAATGTGAACATTTCATCTGTCCCTCATGGATCTTTCATCTGAGAACTTACCAAACTTCTCTTGTTTATATTTATAGTAGTTGCCATTATCAAATCTCAGGATGACAAGTTAGTAACTAATGGATGGAAGATTATGTCCTAGAAAGCAAGGTCAGTCGTTACCAATTTATTCAACAAATTTAATTAGTCCACAAACCTTTTTTGAGCATGGATGGCCTATAGCAGACACTGAAAGGATGTTACATTTACCTTCCTTTCTACTTGAGCAACTAAGACATACAAAACCAAATAAACAACAGAGACAAGTTGTCTCAGTTTTGAGTTTCAGATAAGTGACTAGACAACATTGTGCTGAGTTGGAGAGGTGGGAGAAGAGACATAAATGAAGACATGCCAGAGAATTCTTCCTGAAGGTTTTATGATGTAAACTTGACCTCAAATGACAAGCAAGAGCTACCAGAGGCACAGAGGCAACAATGTATTAATATATGCTACGTTTGAGTGACAGTGGGTACTTACTCCAGCTGTAAGAAAGAGTACATGGAGATCTTTTTAAACATCATAGGACATTATTATTGTTGTTTTAGATCATCAATATTAATTTAGATATCCTTTCTCTAATTTCTCTCTCTCTCTCTTTTCTGCATGCCTGGGCTTCTAGACAGGATTCTTTTTTACTTTTTTACTTTTATCTAAAGAATTTCCTTTATTATTTTGTTTGGCCTACTTGCTAATAATGACTACTCTAGACTTTCATTTTTATAAAAATGTCTCTGTTTTACCTACATTTTACCTCCTCTATTTCACCTTCATTGAATTCTATAGCCAGTTATTTTTTTTTTTTTCAGTGGCCAGAGAGGCATGTGCACATGCCAAAAAGATGGGGGTGGAGTGGGGTGGCAAAAGCACTCACAATGGGGCATGGTCATGCCACAATCCCATCTCCTCCATTTCTCTATCACATCAAAATTTTAGGCACTCATACACGTTCATCCTGCATGCTTCTCAAGCTACCAGGGATGCAATTCAAACTGCAGTTGCCTATGTGGTATCTGGCTCTCAGAGCCATCAGACTACAGGAGAGAACCTTTTCCATTCTTAGAACATGTCACTTCTATTGTCTTCTAGTTTCCATCATTTCCACTGGAAAAGTTAGCTGTCAGTCTTATGCCTTCTTTGAAGGTAACATGCTTTTTAAACACTGGCTAATATTAACATTTTTATGTTTTATTTAGTTTTCTATAGTTTGACTAGGTGTGATTTTCTTTATATTTATCCTTCTGTTTCAGATTCATAGATATTTGAAGATAAGCATTTTCTCTTTTTTAGAACTCTCCTTCTGAACTGATATTTAACATGTTTGATAGCTTTTATTGACATTATTGTTTATTGAAACTCAGATTGTCCCATTTTTAGCCAGTGGGAGCATCTTCAACTTGGTCCCTTGGTACTTTAGACACAATTCCTGTAATCTTTGATAATGTCCTTGCTATCTAGTTTGATAAAAGGTTCATTTTGTACATTCCATGCCCAGAGCCAGTTATTTTCCCAAGATGACCTGATTCCTTTTAATGAGAAATCATATTTTATTATTACATTCTGGGTGTTAGAGATATTCATTGCTGCTGGGTTGGGCATCATTTCATTGGTTGGTTATCATTTCAATAAACAGAATAGACAATATTTTTAGTGGGCAGAAAAAGAAAATGCACGCACACACACACATGATTTAAGGATAAAATACTTTCATGGATTTATATTAACACTTCTGAGTCGGGACCATCAGTTGGTGTAATGGCTATGTTGCTGGACTCCCATGTAGTCGACTGAGGTTTGAGTCCCAGACCCGGTGGCTTAAACTCATGCCAGGCACTTGTGCATGCATACCAAGATCCCTAAAGGAGAATAAAGGAGTAGGGATTGTGGCATGGCCCTCCCCACTGAGGGGCGATTTCTTGCTTTCTGTCTCTCTCTTTCTGGCAAGTGCATGCACCATATAGCAAAAAACTCTTAAAAAAGAAAAAAGAAGAAAAGATGAAAAAAAAAAAACCCACTTCTGATTCAAATTCAAGGCTACAGAACTTTTTGTAATTTCTTCTGTATTCCAAACTTACCTTTTTTCTTCCACACCAAGAAGTCCTATCTCAAGGAGATATAGGATAGAATTAAAATTACTCATTTCAGATGACATGTACAAAAATCTCAGAATAATAATATGAATGCCACCAATTTGAGTAATAAAAACACTTTACAATTTTTTGCATATGTTCTTCTCTGCTTGTTATAGTTTCACTAAATCTGCATTGTCAGAGCATCCAGCCATTATCTATCATACTTTCACCATTTGAGCCCTCACTTAGTCTAAGTTAAACTAGTACCTGTACTTAACCTCTACCACTAGTACTTATGTTGCTGTGTCTCTAGTCATTTTGGTTGTCTGATGTTCACTCTCTAGTAGATTCCTCAAGAAAAGTTCATGGCCTAGTGGCTAAGGAAGCCCAATCTGCTAGTCAACCATGTAGTTTGAATCTTGGCCCCAGGAGCTTAAGAAACATGCCAGGTACATGTACATGCATGACCACAATCTTGACAAGATAGAGAAATAGAGGAGAAAGGATTATGGTGTAACCATGCCCCACTGGGAGTGGGGGTGCTTTCTCCCTTTCTCTCTCTCCCTCACTGCCTCTTTGACTCTCTCTGGAAAGTACATGCATGCTCTGGAAATCTGGGAGGAAAAAAGAAGCAGCACTCATGGGATCAGTATTCTTTGAGTTCTTACACGTTGACAACAGTTGCCAGTACCCTTTATACTTGACTCATACTTCCTTTCCTTAATTATCTTACAGATATCATTTCATTGCTGATGACAACCTAAAAAAAGTAAATCTGATGACAATTGTCTTTTCCTTATAAGTCATATATTCTTTTTTCTAGAAGCCCAATTAATTTTTTTCTTTATAAAAACAACAAACAGAAAT
This sequence comes from Tupaia belangeri chinensis, assembly GCF_000334495.1. Classification (NCBI taxonomy): domain Eukaryota; kingdom Metazoa; phylum Chordata; class Mammalia; order Scandentia; family Tupaiidae; genus Tupaia; species Tupaia belangeri. The sequence goes on from NW_006159662.1 coordinate 5,820,647, forward strand.
TTCACTAGAATTTATCATTTTGGGTATTTTATATGCTCTTCTAGTGTGTTGTTTTAAATATTTTTCCCCAAAAGGCTTTTTTATTCTTTTTTCAGAGAAAGATTTTTTGCTATAGGGCACATGCACTCCCCAGAGAGACAAACAGAAAGCAAGAAATTACCCCCTGAGGGGATGGCCACACCACAATCCCTTCTCTTCCATTCTCCTCTCAGGATTTTGGGCATGCACACACACGTGCCTGGCATGAGTTTTAAGCCACTGGGTCTGGGACTAGAACTGAGAGCCACTACATGAAAGTCCAATGATGTAATCATTATGCCACCTGCTGGTCCTGGTCCTGCCAAAAGGCTTTCTTTCTTTTTTTTTTTTTTTTTTTGGAGTTTTTCCCAAA
>NW_006159662.1:5821068-5861581 GCF_000334495.1 Tupaia belangeri chinensis
CGCTATAGGGCATGTGCGCTCGCCAGACAGACAGAGAGAGACATAGAGACAGAAAGCCAGAAATCACCCCCCAGGGGGGATGGCCACACCGCAATCCCTTCTCCTCCATTCTCCTCTCGGGATCTTGGGCACGCAGGCACACTCGCCCGGTGTGAGTTTTAAGCCACCGGGTCCGGGACGCAAACTGCTGTCGACTATGTGGGAGTCCAGCGACATAGCCATTATGCTAACTGCTGGTTCCCAAGGCTTTCTTGAATATAGTTTTAATATTTTTTCTGTCCCCTTACTTTTGTTTTCTTCTTTAGGAACTTCCGATATCTATATTTTGAGTCTCTGTCATTCTTTGATATCTATCACTTCCTCTCAAATCCTTGTCTTTTACTGAATTTAAAATTTGTAAAAATGTTTTCTCTTTTTATACTCCTTTTTCCTTTATGTATTAGTATTAAATTTCTTTTCTTTCTAGTTTACTTTTTATTTTTTAAATGATTTTTGCTTTATTTCCAATGATTTCCTGAGTTCCGTCTTCATTATTTCTGAGTTTCTTATTTTTTACTTCTTGTATTATTTTCTTAATGTCTTTTACTCACTTAGAGATAGTAGTTTACAGTTTTTAACTGTGTTACTGGTATTTCTTTATGGGGTACTGTCATTGCCTTAGAGATGTTATTCACCTCTTTGTTTCCTTCTTTTTTTTCTTTCCTTATCAAAACTATGTTGTCCCGACCCCGGGGGGGACAGTCGAACAGGTTTCCTGAGTGAAAGAGAGCCAGGACAAGCGGCGTAGTGTTACAACACGGAGATGACACACCGTGTCTTCAGTGCCGTCTGTTTATTGTGGGCAGCAAGGTACAGCACGGAGACGATGCAGTGTTACAACTCTTCAGGGTTGCATTGTCTATCGTGAGCAGCACGGAGACCACACAGTGTCACAGCTCTTCAGGTTTGTCCAGAGACGATGTAGTGTTACAACTCTTCAGTCTTCTGGAGACTGTGCGGTGTTTCAGCTCTTCAGGCTCGCTTGGTCATTGTCTGGCTACTGTGGGCCAGGCATCATGGTTGTATACACACTGGTAGGTTGTAAAAGGTGGGTCGTGATTGGTTGTAAACGGTGGGCCGTGATTGGTTGTAAATGGTGGGCCATGATTGGTTGTAAACGGTGGCTTATGATTGGTTGCTTTGGGACCAATCATGAGGTGCCGGATATGCAAATTTGAGGGATTCTAGTGGCCAATCAGAGCAAGGTTTTGAAGGTCAGGTTTTTTGAAGGGAACCAATCATGGCAATTGTTTGCTCTCTGAGAAACCTCAGCAGACCGCTGGTGCGCAGCCTCCCACACTATGTGGCTTTGATATTTTTCTGTCATTTTTTTAAAATATATGGTTAGTTTTTCTGAACTTTTGTTATCAAGTGGCATCCAAGAAAGCTTTCCTATTTCACAGAACTCCTGTGCTGATTTGAAGGAGTATTTAAAAAAATAAGGCAGCTTGCTTTATGACATTTCACCATTTTAATCTGGAGCTTTTCTTTGCCTCTTCATTTGTTCGTGTCCTATTTATTTCATTTTATTTCATATTCCATCTCAAGCAGTTTCTCTTTAGTATGGGGCTCTGTCCTGCAAAGGGGTCCTGTTATGTCAACTTTGGAAGTGAGGTTGCTCTAGCTTCTTCAGGCCTTTTCCCCATGGGCTTGACATTGGCACTGGGTAAACCCCTACCAGTTTCAGCTGCTTTCCTCAGATTGGCCTGCCCTTTTCAGTGAATGTCTGTTGGCTATTTGGGGTCCTCCTGTTCGTAGGTCTATCAGATGCATCTTCCTTATCCATTCTCCTAGACAAAACTGATACCATGCAAGTCTTGTGGCTGCCAGTGATTTGTCCCTACCCACTTATATTTTAGAATTTGTAGGGATACTTTGCCACCTAATTTTGTGGTAAGTAAGTCTTGTTTGGTATCCAGTTGTTCTATTTTTGTATAAGGATTTGAGAGAATGAAAAACAATGCTGCTGATGCTTTTATCTTCCCAGAATGCTCAAGTTAATTCAATTATAAGTGTATTTTGCTTTATAGTCCTTTTGGGAGACTGCTCATAACTTACGGGTGTTGACATCTTACTTCTGTTTGGTCCTGGGAATGTTAAGGGCTTTAAATCTTAGCTGTTTATGATACTACAATTAATGACCAAACATAGGGAAACTAAAATATGAACCTAGTAAATTACCAACTCATATGAATTTAAAAAAAAAAACATTTAAATTTAATTACTGCAGGAACATTTCTAAGGATCTGGGGATTGTTTTTAACAATAAATAAAAGAAACCACTGTGTATATATTCTCAGAATTAACACAATGCAGCTTTCTTTTATGGAGTACATATGCATAAATTGCTTCTGTACAAGCATCATAGAATATGATATATTTGCATATATTGCTGTAAATTTTACTACTCTTACAGTCAAAAACTTATTATAACTGGTAAATATATATATATATATTTTGCAGCTGGCAGGCAGAAAATCAGTAGTATCATTACCTATAACCAAGCCCAAGACGGACCTTTAGAACTAGAAGTCTCCAGTGATCATCTCATCCAGACCACAGCCTCAAGAATCTTTATAACTCAATGTGTTTAAATCCAGCCCATTTTAAACAATTAACAATATCTGTGAGAAATAGGTTTTTGGTTTTGCTATCAGATGAGCTAAGGTGTAGAGACAACAAGCATAGCAGGCTGAAGCAATACTTAAGCATGACTTCAAAAAAACAGAGCTGAGCTCTGGTAGCTAGGAAACAGCCGCACAGATAGTGCATTGAAGAGGAATAGTTGAGGAGCCAGGGGTAACTCTAGGGCCATGTTACGAAGCTGTGCAAGTGGCATTGCACGCAGTTGCCATAGCTACAGAACTGCACAAGCTATAGACACACAGACCCTATGTATCCACCCACCCTGCTGCCACCGCTTTCCCCACCTGCCCCTAGGAATTTTCTACAGCTCCAGGGTAAGGAGAAAAAGGCCATATGGCTTAAATCAAAATATTTTTTTCACTTTAAAAAATCAGAATACCCGAGATTCTGAGCAGAAGGCAAGGAAACATTGGAAGACATTTATTTCCCAAGGGTCGAGCAACTTCAGAACATCTACTCGAAGAGGGAAGGCTGGTGACCCTCAGAACACCCACCTCCTAATCTACTCTTCTGCTTCTTTTTACCCTCTCAATTCCTTCTCTTGCTACCCAGACTGTGTCTCTCTTTGCCTTCCCCACCCCCAACTCCCTGTCTTCACAGCAGCACCAAAAAGAGTTAAAACATTGTTCACAGGAATACGGAGGAGCAAAGTGGCAGAGCAGGGGTTAGGGATTTTGGTACTGTTGTTCCAGTAGGATTAAAGAAGTGCTTTTGGATGTCATTGCCAGATTTAAAGCAAAACCATGGTAAACTGAATTAAAACAAGAGTGGTTGTGGGGAATGGGAATTGGGGAGAAGAGAAAACAGAAGAGGGAAGTGGCTTGGATATAATTCAGGTGGTCCACAGATATTACTCTTATTTGGGGGATTGAGATGTGGGCAAGAACAAACTCCTGTTGGGGAGGCACTCTGGGGACACCTACTTCCCTGGTTATACTCTTCCTGATAAACTTGTCCTTAGTCAGCTGGGGAGCTTATTTCTCATCCATGGGTACCATGATATGAATAAAATGGTTTAGGTCTTCTTTGGTTCTGGTTTTTGGGGGTTCAGAGAAGTGACATCTTCAGACCCTTTAAACACAGATTTGTTCTCTGCTCATGCTGTGAAAGCCAACGCGGGCCTAAATTTCTAAGACAGTGTGGCCTAAATATCTAAGTCAGCGTGGCAGAGAGGAAAGATGCCTTTGCCATGTGCATGTTTCCTATGGCTGCCCTAACAGGGCACAAACTGGATGGCTTAGAAAAACAGAAATTTACTGTCTTCCCATTCTAAGGGCTGGAAGTTCATACTGCTTCTGAAACTAGGTGCATCCTTCCTTGACTTTTCTTAGCTTCTGCTGATTTGCTGATAATCTTGGCTCTTTGGTTTTAGATACACCACTCCAATCCTCCATTATTGTATGATGCTCTTCCTGGGTCCCCGTCTCTTTACATGGTGTTCTTTTTTTATAAAGGTACTAGTCGTGTTGGATTAGGGGCCCATGGTACTCCAGTATGACCTCATTTAACTAATTTCATCAGAAAGGAGTCTATTCCCAAATAAAAACACATTCTAAGCTACTGGAGGGTTAGGACTTAAATGTATATTTTGGGGAGAAGGGATTGCAATGTGGCCATCCCCCATGGGGGGGGGTGATTTCTCACTTTCCCTCATCTGTCTCTGTCTGATGAGCATGCATGCCCTCTAGCAAACTGAAAAAAAAAAGAACCTAATCTCATGAAGCTTTCACAAGAGAGAAAGAGACAGACATTAACATATAAAAATTGATTTATAATGACAGATAACGGTACCTACTTCAGAGAAAATAAAGCGGGGTAAAAGAAAAGAACATCAAGGATGAGAGTGTTCAGGGAAGGCCTCTCAGGAAAGGATTTAAACTGGCATTTGTGGATCCAGGGTCATTGCACAGTCTGGAGAAAGAGAATTCTAGGCAAAAGGAATGTTAAATGCAAAGACTTTGAGACTGGAGCCTGCTCAGTATATTCAGGGAGTTAACAGAAAGGCCAGTGTGGTTGGAAAGTAAATGTGAAAACCTTTAATAACAAAAGCAGGGACCAGCAGTTAGCATAATGGCTATGTCTCTAGACTCCCATGTAGCCGACTGCAGTTCATGTCCTGGACCCGGTGGCTTAAACTCACTCCGAGTGTGTGTGCGTGTGTGCCCAAGATCCCGAGAGGAGAATAGAGGAGATGGGATTGTGGCATGGCCATTCCCCCTGGGGGGTGATTTCTCACTTTCTGTCTCTTTGTTTCTCTCTGTCTTTCTGGTGAGTGCACGTGCCCTATAGCAAAAACCTCTCCAAGAAAAGGAAAAAAAGAAGAATAGACGATCTTGGAATCTGGAGCACAGGTAGAGGGACTGGCTTTGAACAGAAGAAGCCTTTATCTCTTAGGAACAGGAAATCAGGGAAGAAAAGGTACAGACTTGTTGGGGCGAGTTTGAAAATTGAGGCATGATACCTTTATTTTCCCTGAGGTAGGGCACAAGGTGAGCCATAGAGATGGAAGCCCAGGAGTGTTGAAGGTTTATGGGATCAGCTGTGGGGAATAGGAGGGTGAGTCAAATATGGACACAAAGGAACTTCCAAACAGACAAGCAGGTCCAGCTGAGGTTGGAAACTATGCATTTATAATGCTACCAACACAGTGTCTGCATCATATATTTTCCTGGAAGCCCTAATCTGCCTACATGTAGGAGCAAGGAAGTACCTGGCTGGGTTGGTTGAGGGTTAGGGTTTGTGAGGCAGTTGCAGATAAAGGACAATCAGGTAAGGGAACTGAGGATGGGAAAATCAGGACTGAAATGATAAAACAGGAAAATTGAGCTGATCATGACCTAAAACCAACTTAAATGGTAACACAAAAGTGGAACAAACAGGGCCATGATTAGTGACAGCTCCAATGACAGATCTCTGAAATGTCACTCAGGACATGGTTACTTTTGCAACGAGGAGTTCCACTTCACTCTCTCTTTAAGTTTATTTCTTTATTTCAGGACAGAGAGAGACAGAACCGCCAACCTCAGAGTCTTCATGCCGCATTCTACTCCAAGCCTCAGCCAGCCCCGATCACAGGCACGCGTACCCCCGTGTGCAGCCGGAGTGCAGAGAGACCACAGGATGCAAACCCCGTGGGTCTCCTTACATTACCACTGTACCACAGTCTGGCCCTTCTCTACTATGTAAAAATTGCCCAGCTGCTCTGTTTCTGCTTTGCTAATCTTGAAACAAATACTGACTGTCTCTGTGTGTCTAGTTTAAACTCTCCAAGAGAGACCTTTTGGCTAGTGTGGCTGGTATCCTTTTGTAGGGGGCAAGTGCTTGTGCCGGGTCATTCCACAGGTCTTTGGTTCTTGGATCAATGTCCAGCCTGGGTCCAATCAGCTGAGTCCCTGGTTGATCGGATCATATGGCAGGCATGGACTGGATGCATAAGGAACCTATTGGAAAGTTCTAAGACTTTCCACAATACTTTCCAGGAGGAATAAAACTACAGGCAGCACTTTCTCATAAACATTTGAATAGCATTTCTCCTCTTGGAATTCATAATAGGTCTCTATCCATTTCTCCAGTTCTCACTTCTCTCTAATTTGGGTAGCTGGGCATGGTTCAAAAATTCCCTGTTCAGAGCAGCTAATTGTGTAAGTTACATATGCTATATTTGCTTAGAACTTACTCAACCCACATTTCTCTATTCACATACACACAGAAATAAGCTCACACACTTTTTTTTTTTTAACCCCTGGGTCCAATCTTGAGGAAGAAATAAATTGTTTTCAACACATGATTTTCTTTCTGGCATGCCTACATTAACAGTAGTAGTGTAGAATCTTCCGAAGTGTGATAGAGGGAGTGGTTTCAGTTTCAAGGTGGGATTTCTGCCACTTAATATGAAACATTATGGCGCTAGTTACTAATTTATGTTATCTAGAGCAGGGCATAGCACACTTTTCTGTAAAGAGTCAGGTAGTAAATATGGAATCATCAGAAAAGTCACGATGCATTTTTGCATAGAAACACATAGAAAAATGTCTCATGACTTTTCTAATGACCCAATAGTTTAGGCTATACACGCGGATCACGACCACTGTCAGTCAACTACTCACCTCTTTCATGTAGCACTGAAGCAGCTGTAGATAGTATGGAAATGAATGAACATGGCTGTGTACCAGTAAAACTTTATTTACAAAAACAGGCAGTAGGCTGGACTTGGCCAGAAGGCCATAATTTGTCAATCCCTTGTCTAGAAGATAATAATTTATGCTTTCTGGTACTTGACTGGGTGCATAAGAGCTGACTCTCATAGTGATAGTGGAATTTTTTTTTCTTTTTCTTTTTGTACCATAAATCTATACATTTTTTATTTATCAAATTAGAAAGTATAGATAATAAAATTGAGCCCCTGCAGATCAAATAGCAAACACCCTATCACAAACGTCTTGTGCCTAATCACCGAGGAGGTCCCACCTTAGAAATTCCAGCTCAGAAGGTCTAGAATGGGCCCAAGGACCTGCACTTGTACAAGCTTCATAGATGACGTCTATAGAATGTCTGAAGACCACAACTGAAAAAAAGTTTGCATAGAGCAAAAGAGTAGAAGACACCCTCCCCAAAGGTCACCCAATCCACCAGATGTAGAGAGTAGGAAAGGGCCAGCGGCACTTCCAGTGGAGCCCACGGTTCAGTCTAAGCCATAGCTCCTCTGATTATAGCACCTGTGACCCTGGCAGACAGGTGAAGGCTGGTGGTAGAAGCCCAGTCTGACAGCTAATAACACCAATGCACTGATACTAGCAATGACATGACATCCTATATCCACGTAAGTGTCCCCAACGCTTGCTATTAGAATCACATAGTTTATTCAAAACAGAGACTTCCTGACCAACTCTGGACATCCTCGAAGTAGAATCTCCAGGTGTGGCAGACACTCTATAATAAAACAAGGATCCCAGGTGATTTTGACCCAAGTGGTCAGATCCAGAATTTAGAGGCCTTAAGGCTGCCTGTCTTTTCTTCTTTCCTCTCCTTTACATCCTTCTTTTGATTCCTCTCTCCCTTCTTTTCTTCCAATAGTAGTGTCCCCCCCGCCCCTCCTTTGGAGAGGTTTTTGCTATAGGGTGTGTGCATCACCCGAGAGACAGAGAGAGAGAGAGAGACAGAAAGCGAGAAATCACCCTCCAGGGAGGGATGGCCATGCTGCAGTCCCTTCTCCTCCATTCTCCTCTCGGGATCAAGGGCACGCACGCACACGCGCCCGGCGTGAGTTTAAGCCACTGGGTCCAGGACTTGAACTGCAGTTGACTACATGGGAGTCCAGTGACATAGCCATTACACTAACTGCTGGTCCCAATAGTAGTGGTTTTTATAACAGATGGCATGGAAGTTCACTGTTCTCTTTTTTTTTTCCAATGTAGATTAAGTTAAGCTGTAATTAATTGAGAGTAGCCATGTCATACAACTCTGGAATTATGCAGCGCCTAAAGCAGCGCTGGATGTATGTAAAGTGATTTCTTAGGGCCAGTAGAGGTTAAGGTGGCTAGATCCCACTTGGCCAGCTACATGGTTCGAATCCTGGATCAGCCGCTTGAAAATGTGCCAGGTACATGTGCATGTGTGCCAGGGATCTCGAGAGGAAAGGAGGAGAAAGGACTGTGGTATGGCCATCCCTTTTGGGAGGCGCTTTCTCACTTTGCCTTTCTTTATCTATCTTGGGTGAGCAGATGAGCCCTGAAGCAAATTTAAATAAATAAATAAAGTGATTGGATCAGCAGATGGCATAATGGTTACATCGCTGGACTCCCACATGACTGGCTGCAGTTCAAGCCCCAGACCCAGTGGCTTGAAACTTATACCATATGCATGTGCATGTGTGGCCAAGATCTCAAGAGGAGAATGGAGGAGAAGGGATTGCACCATGGCCATCCTCCCTGGGGGGTGATTTCTCACTTTCTGTCTGTCTGTCTGCCTCTGTCTCTCCAGCGACCACATGTGTCCTACACCAAAAATCTCTTAATAAATAAATTGATTTCTCTACAGTTCCAATTTGAGGTCAGAGTAAAGAAAAGGGATAGGTACTATGTTCATTTATTTATCCATCCAAAAAGACTCGTTGACCTTTCTTATTAGCCCAGACATGGCAACAACTACCAGGACACATAAATAAGTCAAACAAGGTCTTGACCTCCGAGAGCTATGGTCTAGTAAGGTGTGCTCGTTTTCTAGGGTTGCAGTAAAAGTACCAGAAACTGGGTGGCTTCAAACAACAGAAATGTATCGTCTTTAAGTTCTGGAGTGAGAAGTCTGATATTGAGATGTCGGTAGGGCCACGCTCCCTCTAATCTCTGTAGCTGAGAATCCTTTCTTGTGTCTTCTGGTGCATCGCCTGTGATCCTTGGCACTCCTTGGCTTATAGCTGCAGCTCTTCAATTTCTACCTCCATGGTCACATGGCATTGTCCCCTTATGTATCTGTGTCTGTGTCTCGTCTTTCCTTAAAAAGACAACAGTCATACTGGATTAAGGGCCTCCCCTATTCCAGTGTGACTTGGTCTTAACTAGCTGTATCTGCAAAGACCCTGTTTTCAAATAAGGTCACATTCTGAGGTATTGAGAGTTAGTACTTCGACATATCTTTTTGTTGGGGATGAGAGTGGGTGACACAAGGCAACCCTAACATAGGTAGAAATAAATGTGAGGGACCAGCAGATGGTGTAATGGCTACATCGCTGGACTCCCTTGCAGTAGACTGTGGTTTGAGTCCCAGACCCAGTGGCTGAAACTCATGCCGGGCGCGTGTGCATGCGTGCCCAAGATCCCGAGAGGAGAATGGAAGAGAAGGGATTGGGGTTGTGGCCATCCACCGTGGGGAGTGATTTCTTGCTTTCTGTCTCTCTGTCTTTCTGGTGAGTACACACACCCTATAGCAAAAACCTCTCTCAAAAAAAATAAAGAAATGTGAATTATGGTTGCTATGATAGACGCCTACATAAGGTACAGATGAAAGCAGGAGTAGAGGAGATCAATTTTACGTGGGAGGACCAGAAAAGGTACTACAGATGAGGTGAACCTTGAGCAAATTTTGAAAAATGAAGCAGAGTGTTTCCCAGGCATGGAACGGTGTTGTAAATTGAACTTAGGGAGTAGAAGAGTGGACCCCAGAGGGGCTGGGCAGAAGCAATAGTGAGACATAGCCTATCTTATAATGTTCCACTACAGCCTGAAAGGGGATTCAGTTCCCTGTTTTTCAGAGGAATGAAAATGAAGTCCTGAACACCTTAGCCATTTGATGCAACTATGACAGCTATTCGAAATCACTGGCAGCTTGCTGAAGGGGAGGGCGAACTAATTGGAAGGCAGAAGGCTGTGTGGCGGGTGACTAATCGAAGCTATGTACGCATGGTAAACACACTGTTTTTACTTAGTTTGATTGTAATAGATTAATAAAAATAGCAACCTTGTCTAAAGAGGCCTTTATTGACACTTCACATAGATGGAGAAAATGTCCATTGTGCATTTCAAAGACTAAGCACACCCAGAGGTGGCTTGAGAGAGCAGTGATGAAAACTATGAAAGGGGCCAGCCCTCCTCCCAACCTACCATCCACTGGCAGCACTAGGGTTTGAGTGTTGTTCCTGTCCAAATGCTGTGCTCAGTGATTAAATCTGTTAAATCTCATTATCCCCAATTTACAGATAAAGGCATGGGGGGTTAGAGAGGTTAAATACATTGCCCTACTCATAGCTGGTGATTTCATTTCAATGATAACCTAAAAAAATAAATAAATGTGTAAACTAGGACCCTGCACTGTCCAACAGAGTAGCCACTAGCCACAGGTGGTTATTTAAATGGAAATTAATTAAAACTTCTGCTCTTGGGGATCAACAGGTGCCATGGTGGTTAAGACGCTGGACACTCCCACATGGCCAACCATGGTTTGGACCCCGGACCTGGTGGCTTGATTTCTCACTTCTCCCCCACCCCCATCTCTCTATCTGTCTCTCTCTGGTCAAATTAAAATAAATGAATGAATTTTAAAAATTAAATAATTCTTTAAACAAACAAACAAAAATACTTCTGCTCTTAGAGCCAGTTGGTGTCATGGTGGTTGAGGCAGCTAAATCCCACCTGGCCAATTGCATGGTTCAAGTACTGGACCTGGTGGCTTAAAAAACACACCAGGCATGTGTGCATGCCCAAAATCCTGAGAGAAGAATGGAGGAGAAGGGATTGTGGCCTGGTCATCCCCTTTAGGGAGTGCTTTCTCACTTTCTCTCTGTCTCTCTCTCTCTCTCTCTGTCTCTTTCTTTGGTGAGCACATGCACTCTGAAGCAAATTAAAAAATAAAAAATTCTATCCCTAGCTTGCACTAGTCCACTTAATTGTTCAATAGCTCCATGTGGCTAAGGACGACCATAGAACATTTTCATTAAGGACAAGATGGCACGGCTAGCCATGGTGGTGTGTGCTGGTAGACACTGCTAAAGCCACATGGGGAGGCCTGGGTTTGACTTCCAACTCACAATAAAAGCTAGGTATGGTGGTACACACCTGTATCCCAACTACTTGGGAGGCTAAGGCAGGGGGATCAAGACACAGGGAAATCCTATCTTAAAAAAGAAATCAATAAAAAGTAAAAAGCTGACCACTTTACAGCTGAGTAGTGCCTCATGATTTTGCTCATGTTTGCTTTGTGTTTGTGATCAGATTGGCATGGCGTGACATTCCCCAACTATCCCTGGCAAACGAGAAAAGAATTGGGTTAGCCATAGTATGTGAATGATATATAACCACCATATTAATGAGGGAAATCTAATAGTTCAAAGAAAGAAAGTTGAGAGGGATAGTTTTATAAGTGACCCAAAGTCAGAAGAATGTCCCCTGTGGCAATGGGCACCATATTTACATTATAACCAGATATTTAGTGGAACAAAATAACATCATCCAGCTCATTAAACTAGCACTGTCAATTTAAATATCACTGGCTCTACAGGTTTATTTTATTTTATTTTATTTTTTTTAGAGATTTTTGCTATAAGGCAGGTACACTTGCTGGAGAGACAGAGACAGAAAGCAAGAAATCACCCCTCAGGGGGGATGGCCACACCTCAGTCCCTTCTTATCCATCCTTCTCTCTGGATTTTGAGCACACAGCCACATGCACCCGGCCTGAGTTTCAAGCTGCCAGGTTTGGGACTTGAACCATGGTTGACTACATGGGAGTCCAGTGTCTTAACCACTATACCACCTGCTGGCCCTGGCTTGTTTAAATTTAATCTAGGGGGGGGGGAAGCCTTTCATTTTAAGAATTATAAGAACTATAAGTATTAGGATTTTATTTTTGGGTATTTTAAGATAAAATTACAGTAAAAATAAGAACGAGTAGTGAGGCAGTGGTAATGCAAGTGGATCCATGTGAGAAAGGTCCTAAGTTTGCATCCTGGGACCTCCCTGGGCATGCCAGGTGTGCCCACATGCCCATAATCCAGGCCAGCTGGGGTTGGGGTAGATACAGTGTGGGAACTCTTGCCCTTTCGCCCTCTATTTCTGCCTCTCTCTCCTGTGGAAGTAAAATATTAAAGGAACTTCAAGAGATAAAGAGAAAGTATATAGTAAAATAAATTAAGTAAATATAAGGATTGCTGGAGAATTTTTATTCATCTTAGACGGAGTCGTTACAGTACTTGAGATTGAGAACCAATGAGTGATAGCCTGTAGGATGGAGCCTGAACATATCACACCTAGAATATGCAGTCTCAGACTCACCAAGCTTGCACGGCTGTCAGTGCCCTAGCAAACCACTGTTGGCACCAGCACACCCTGATACATTAGGACACCCACTGTAACAGCTGGCAGAGCTTCACCCTGACGAAGCATGTGATTCCGTCATTTTCTAATCAGCTCCCTGTTTTAGAATTTAGTTAGTAAAATGTGATTTACACGATTCCTAACTACAGAATTTCCCACCACTCCTTCATAGCTCGTAATACTCAGAACATTTTTGCTGTGAGCAAGGAGACCACAGAGCAGGACTTACACGTTTCATTTTCTGGCACGGTTTTTCTCTGTCTTAATCAGACCCACTATTCTCAAGCACCTCGCTGATGGGAAATGGGACTCAAGAGCATCGTTTTCATATTACCACTTCACAATGTTTTACTGAAAGATTTCGTATCTTCTCACTTAATCTTCGGCCTCCGGCTTTCCCCCTTGAAATCTGCAGATGCATTTCACACTCACTGAGGCAAACAGGGTTTTCCTCACCATAAATGACAAACAGGCCAATCTAGGCATGGCTGTCTCATTGGGTGTACCTCAGGGCCACTGTCAGCTCAACGGGTCTTATCACAGTGATTGCAAGGCAGAGAAGCTACTCAGGCAACTAACTGCTAGACCACCGGGGAAGTGAGCCATGATTTCCGGTGGTATTGTATATTACATTGAGATCCTTACTTATGTTGTTGCAGATAGATGTGCCCCCAGAACCTCGTCTGCATTTCTCCCCACTTACTTCTGGAAAGTAGCTGGTAAGTAGTCTCACTATTTCCGGTAAAGTGAGACTTTAAGAGACACAGCTTCTTATGTAAGCAGCAAATAAACTACCAAAATTCTATGAACCAGAAGGATACTATCAAGCACTAAAAAAGAAAAAAAATAAATTTAAAAAAAAAAAACTGCTTAGCACCTTTTCAAATACCCCAAAGATATGCAAACTGACAAGCTTCTAAAAATCTACCTCTCCCTCCCCTTGAGAAAGTGTTTCTGGTTGTTGAGATAAGTAAGTAAAGCAATCTTTTACTCAGATTTTGCAAGCGTGGTTAATTATGATTGTGAAGTTCAATTATGCTAAGCTAACAATCGTAGCCACTATTTCTTTGGCTCTTCCTCTATATCAGACACTATGCTAAGCTATTTATGTCTATTATCTTATTTATTCTTTACAACCACTTGGTAGTGAGGTGACCTCAGGCTAATTTCTAAGCCTCCTCATTTAAAAAATATTTGTAAAATGGAGATAATACTACCTACCTTCACGAGATGCTGGAGTCAGAATTTGACCTCAGAACTGTCATGCCCATACTCTTAGTGTCATAAGCATGAAGACAGTATATTAAATATAATTAAAAATATGTATAATGAGCTATATTCCAGTTAATTTCTTGCTACTCCTCCACCTAAGCATTCTTATTTTCAAGATCTGTCAAGAAAATGTCAAGACAAGCTTTCACTATGGTCAATTACAGATCATTCTTAAATTATATCTCAGGATGTTGGCGACTCAAATACCCTTCACAAAGTATCTTTTTCTGCTCTTAATTCACGAGGTTTGGTCCCATGTCCCCAAAGCACTTTCATCTCCAGTCAGAGTCCTGGTAAAGAGAATTGATGCCCCTTTTGATCCCAAGGTGAGTTCTCAACAGTGCTCTGTAATGATGACTTCACTTCTCCAGTGGGGTCACCTTTGTGAGAGAGGTCAGTCACCAACAGCTGAGCTCCACGGGAACCGTGGCTTAGGACAGGAGTAGAATAATGAATCACCCTCTTGAAAATTCAAAGGGAATTTTGAGAGCCTGTTTTTTTTTTTTTTTCTTCCCTCCAGTTCTCGTGGTAAGCATCCAAATTTCTATCAATAAAAAATGACTGATTTTTTTTTAAACAAATACAAACAAGGTTTAAATTCAGGTCATTTTTAGAAAATCTTAGTGTTTATACTGAGCATTATTAGGTAAGTGTTCATAGTTTGCTGTATAAACCCTAAACTAGCCTGTTTGTAGTAAAAACAGCTTTCTCTTTCCACTCTGCTCCTAGCTTCAGGCCCAGGGGCAGATTCAGAAAATCTACCTACCCATTATTGCTTTTTATCCTGTCTGAGTTTATTTAAGGAAAAATGTGTCTGTCCCCAAAGAGAAGAGAGACAGTGGCGGATACTGACTAGTTATCTCATATGCTATATTCCTATGCAATAAAATTGATCTAATATGAATTGTGATATTTGTTATCAACTTGTCTAAAATTAGTATTCGCACCATGAATAAAAAGTGTTTGTTAGGCAAATAAATAATGTCTACCAAATTGTCATTTGTGAAGAAAAGAGGAAGTTAAAAGAAAGGAAAACATTTGTCTTTTTTCTATGGACTGAATAGTGTCTCCCCTACCCCAATTCATACTAGAAGCCTTCACCCACAGTGTGATGGTATTGGAGATGGGGCTTGGGGAGGTATTTAGGTTTAGTGGGGGTGGGACCCTCCTGATGAGATTAGTGCTCTTGTAAGAAGAGAGGTCAGAGAACTTGCTCTCTCTCTGCCATATGAGGACCCAGTAAGAAAGTAGCCACCTGTAAGATAGGAGGAGAGACCTTACCAGAATCCAAACATGCAAGCACCCTGATCTCAGTCATCCAGCCTTCAGAACTATGAGAAAATAAATTTCTGTTGGGTTTGGACGATGGTGGAGAACAATACTCTACAAATCTGACTTGCCTGGAAAAATTCCTGGCTTGCATCCTAAGACCCCCCCCCCCCGAGTATACCAGACGTTGCATGCCTGTGATCCTGGCTAACGCTGCCAGTGGATCGTGAGGTCAACACTTTGCTGGGGTTGTCGTCTCTCTTTCTCTCTCTCTTACTCATGGAAGAAATAAACTTTTAAAAATATTTTTTCTCTATTGTTTAAGCCACACAATCGATGGCATTTTGTTAGGGCAACCCAGGCTAATTACAACATCTTTCATTACTTTAGAAGGACCTATTTGCATGCAATGATAATAATTTTATAATTATGATTTGTGTGTGTGTTTATCAAGGCAAATCAGACAGGACCTTTCCTTGGTGATGCATATATGGCACTCTTTAGCTTGTAAATGATAAAACTGCCTTTAAAAAAAGTTATATAGTCTCCGTGATGCTGAACCCACATAGGAAGGTCTTGGGTTTGTGTCCCGAGGTCTCCCTACACACGCTGCGTGCGTGCCTGTGA
Source organism: Tupaia belangeri chinensis (assembly GCF_000334495.1). Taxonomy (NCBI): domain Eukaryota; kingdom Metazoa; phylum Chordata; class Mammalia; order Scandentia; family Tupaiidae; genus Tupaia; species Tupaia belangeri. The sequence continues at coordinate 5,836,725 of NW_006159662.1, forward strand.
TACGAATGGTTGAGGCTTGGAGTGGATTGCAGTGTGATCTCTGTCTGTCTGTCTCTTCCTTTCTCTCTCATTGAAGAACTGAACAAATGAAAAAAGTTATAGAATGCAGCCTTTTCAATGGTTTGGATATGGTTGTAGCCAATTAGTCAGAATTTGTCAAGTTTTACTGTTTTGACCAAAAACTCCAAAGACACTAGTATGTATTGTGACAAATTAAATGTTATACATGGGCATATTCTCACAGCAAGATTTTGTGTTTTATTGTCAGAACATGCAAACAGAGTGGGTTTATGTTGATAGTCATTGAAGCTCAGTGTTGACTACATATGGGATTCTTTGTACTAGGATCTGCTTTTGTGGATGTTTTAAAATATCGATAATATACAGTTTTAAATGAATATATATACATATGCATATATATACACACACATATATACATATATATATATATACACACACAGACATATGAGCTACATACGAACTAACAGGTAGACAAATTCACTTTGCACTCAAAGTGTGCTTGCTTAGTTGTGTTTTGGTTCATAACCATTTTTTTTAAATGGAAAAGAGCAACCTCCTGGCCCCTTTTGAAAAAGCAGAAACTGTGCCAGTCGATTAAAATGGGAGAGAATGTTTTACACTCTATTTTCACAGCTGTCTTATCAGTTTCCTAAACTGAATTAGGGTGGAGCACAGGCAGGGTTCAAGAATTTCAGGATGGGGGGGGGTGCCTAGGGGCTTTGTTGTAGTGGTTTAAAGATAACGATATCTTCTCAGGCTAAGCTCTGAGAGTGAAGACATTTCCCCAAAGGAAAAGAAAAAAAAGCAGTTCTTTAAAGATGTCTTCATAGAGTTTACAGAGGGGTGGAAACCTAACAGTCTTTGAAGAACTCTGCCAGCCTTGTGGGAAAATTATTTGGCATTCAGTTCATTTGGACACGTTTGTCAACTATGCATAGTTTGACTAGATAAAACCTCCATCCCATTGAACCCCTCCTCCACCCAAGAATCCCCTGAATCCTAGGTGTGGCAGGCTTGTTGTGTTCTGGTCAAAGTAGGGCAAGAGCTATCAGGTCATTAAGGAAAGTACCCTATCAGGCTTCTGGCCTGCTGATGTCACATGGCTTCGGTGTTAAAAATGAGAATTTCCGCAATTTCAAAGGGAGTGTCTATTACTGTTTGGTTACTAGCTGAATAATTATTTAAGTTCTTGACCACTTAGCACAATTTGGATTTCCACAACTGTGGATATGAATTGAGCTGATGACTTTACGGGAAGCTAATTTTTTTTTTTTTTTGGCAGAGTTTTTATTTCACTCATAACCTAGTTTTAAACTGGAGATGTGGGTGGTGAGCATCCAGGATCTTCGCAAGGCGTTACACAATCTATTAGAGTTACACGGAGTGGATATAAAGTGCCTATAACCCACTTTTAAAAAGTGTTTCATAATACAGACTCCGAAATCTTGGAAAATTCTCGGAGCATGGAATTCTTAACACTGTTTCTTAATGGAAGAGAATTCTCAAAACAATGAAATAATCATTGCCTCTGTAAGGGGGCACGCAGGCAAGGGCGATAGAGGAAGGCTTTGCCTTTGGGACTTCCCAACCACGATTTTCTCAAAAGTTTGAACCCCAAGTTGGGAGATCACAGTTGGTACAACTGTTAGATTTATTACAAGTTTTCATCAGAAACTACTTTTTTAAGAATGAAAACATACATTAAGGTCTTTTTCCCTTTTCTCTGTAGAATTGTATTGCCTATGCCTTCATCATATTCTTAATCAGTTCTTTTTATTTTTTATTACTTTTTATTCTTTTTAGTTTTTGCTAGAGGGTGCAGGTACTTACCGGAGACAGAGAGAGAAAGTGAGAAATCAACCCCCCAGAGGGAATGGCCCCATCACAATCCCTTCTCCTCTATTCTCTCAGGATATTGGGCATGCAAACACATGAGGCAGGCATGATTTTCAAGTTGCTGCATCCAGGACTTGAACCACAGAGTTGACCATGAGGGATCTAGCACCTTAACCTCCATGCCACTTGCTGGCCCATTCTTTCTATTTTTTTAAATTTTTTAATGCCCTGGGTAGATGCATGAGAGAGGGAGAAAGAGAGAGGGAGAGAGAAAGAAAACCCTCACACACAACCATGAGGCCTGGTCACTCTGCAGTCTTCAATTCTCTCTCTCTCTCTCTCTCTCTTTTTTTTTTTTTGGAGAGGTCTTTGCTCTAGGGCGCGTGTGTTTGCCAGACAGACAGAGAGACAGAAAGTGACAAATCACCCCCCAGGAGGATGGCCACGCCACAATCCCTTCTCCTCTATTCTCCTCTTGGGATCTTGGGCACGCACGCACATGCTCCTGGCGTGAGTTTAAGCCACTTGGACCAGGACTCGAACCTCTGTTGACTACATGGGAGTCCAGCAACATAGCCATTACGCCAACTGTTGGTCCCCCTTCAATTCTCTTAGGTACATCGAATTCATCAGAACTAAGTCTCAAATCCTGGTCATCCATGTGGGATCTGACTTCCTCTGCATAACATTTAACTACTCTGATATGGAGCCAGCCCATGATTCATATTTTGAAAACTTATAATGTGGCAATGTGATTAGGCAGTTGGTAAAAGTTATATAGAAGTTTAGCAATCATAATGGCTCCAGATTTCAGAAGCTTATCTTTCACTTAATAGGTAACTATCTAGGGACCAGCAGTTAGCGTAATGGCTATGTCGCTGGACTCCCATGTAGTTGACCATGGTTCTAGTCCCAGACCCAATGGTTTAAACTCACGCTGGGGGGCGTGTGCGTGTGTGCCTGGGGTCCCAAGAGGAGAATGGAGGAGAAGGGATTGTGGCGTGGCCACCCCCCCTGGGGAGTGATTTCTCACTTTCTGTCTCTCTGTCTCTCTGTCTTTCTGGTGAGTGCACACGCCTTATAGCAAAAACCTCTCCAAAACAAACAAACAAACAAAACAAAACAAAAACAAACTGACTATTAAATAAGTATCTATTGAGTGCCTACTATGTGCTGGCACTATTCTAGATATTGGACATGTGGCAAAACACAGAAAAGGTAAGTTCTAGCTCTTACAGAGCTTGCATTCTAGTGCAGATAGACTTACACAAAATATGGAGCATAAGGTAATAAAGGCTAATATGAAAGTAAAACAGGAGGATAGAGAGTAAGTGAGTTATATTGGGTGGTGAAAGGAGTCTGGGAAGGTGATACTTGAAATTCAAATATTAGAAAGTAGCCAGCTATGTGGGGTCAAGGGAATTCATAATCCAAGGAAAGGACCTGAACCATTAGAACAGAAGCTCCAAAGCTTAACTTGCTCAGAAAGATCACAAGTGGAACTGGGGCTTGATGAGCTGGGGGAGAGGGTGATTTGGTCAGAGACTCGACCCAAAACCTGATTGCATAGAGTCTTAAAGGCCAGATTTTATACAATGAAAAATCATTGAAGCATTTTAAGCAGAAGAATGATATTATCTGGTTTGCTTTGGAATATTTCTTTGGCTACCATGTGGAGAATGGATTTTATAAAGTAGCTATAATTCGAGTAAGAGGTGATGGTGGCTTTGATGAGGACATAAATGGAGAGAAGCAGACAGATTTGGGATGTTCTGGATGTCAGGTCAATAGCACTTGGTGTTTTCAATGTTGGGGGCGGGGGACATGGATGATCTCCAGACCTCAGCTCAGGCTTTTATTGGAGCTATTTGCCAGATAAGGAAAGCCGGGAGAGGAGGGAGTCAGGCTGGGGAAACAAGGATTCGCCTTGGGGCATTTTATTTTAGAAATGCGTATTAAACATCCAAATTAGATATGAAGTAGGCAGCTGGTTAAGAAGGAAGGTTGGGGCTGGAAATATACACTTGGGAGATACCAGCATAGAGCGGGACAGGAGCCAGTTGAAGTGGGCTGGAGAGAGAATGAGAGGTGAGAAATGAACACGGTGGCTGCAGACAACTTTTTATAAGGTGACCGGCTGTAGATGGGGAATAGAGAAATAGGTTGTGAGAGCATGTAGAGTCGAGAATTTTTTTTTTTTTAAGAAATAGTTACTATCTTTTTCTTAAGATGAAAGTATTAAATTATGTTGTTAAACTGATGGGAATGAAACAGTCCAGAGGAAAAAATTAGTCTTAGATGGATCATGGGATCAGCAGATGGTATAATGGTTACGTCGCTGGATGCTCACGTAGTTGACCACAGTTTGAGTCCCAGACCTGGCAGCTTAAAACTCATGCCAGGTGTGTGTGCATGTATGCTCAAAATCCCAAGAGGAGAATGGAGGAGAAGGGATTGCGATGTGGTCATGCCCCCTAAAAGTGATTTCTCACTTTCTATCTCTGTCTCTCCGACAAGCACATGTGCCCTATGGCAAAAATATCTCTCTCTCTCAAAAAAAAAAAAAAAAAAGAGAAGGATTTTTAGGCATTATCCCATCTCTTCCAAGCAAGGAGACAGTTTGGAAAACTAAAATCATAGCTTACTATTTGGGTATTTGTTGGGAGGGAAGCAGGACAGAAAGACAGGCATGGAGAAAGGAGATTAGAGAGGGTAAAAGAGAAAGGAAATGTGAGTTTTAAAATAGTAGAGGGACCAGGACCGAGGGGTGGCATAGCTGGTCCCTCATGGAAGAAGTCCTGGGCTCATGTCCCACAGCCTCCCTGATTATGCTGGGCGTGTGTATGCACTTATGATCTGGGCCAGCTAGGACTTGAGAAGGATTGAAGCATGGAGCCCCTGTTGGGGTACCTGTCTCTCAATCTCTCTGTCTGTCTCTTTCTCTCATACAAGAAATAAATAAAATTTAAAAAATAATCCAGAGTCAGAAAATATACTTGTAGCACTTGGAGGAGGGGGGCCACAATCCCTTCTCCTCTATTCTCCTCTTGGGATCTTGGGCACGCACGCACATGCTCCTGGCGTGAGTTTAAGCCACTTGGACCAGGACTCGAACCTCTGTTGACTACATGGGAGTCCAGCAACATAGCCATTACGCCAACTGTTGGTCCCCCTTCAATTCTCTTAGGTACATCGAATTCATCAGAACTAAGTCTCAAATCCTGGTCATCCATGTGGGATCTGACTTCCTCTGCATAACATTTAACTACTCTGATATGGAGCCAGCCCATGATTCATATTTTGAAAACTTATAATGTGGCAATGTGATTAGGCAGTTGGTAAAAGTTATATAGAAGTTTAGCAATCATAATGGCTCCAGATTTCAGAAGCTTATCTTTCACTTAATAGGTAACTATCTAGGGACCAGCAGTTAGCGTAATGGCTATGTCGCTGGACTCCCATGTAGTTGACCATGGTTCTAGTCCCAGACCCAATGGTTTAAACTCACGCTGGGGGGCGTGTGCGTGTGTGCCTGGGGTCCCAAGAGGAGAATGGAGGAGAAGGGATTGTGGCGTGGCCACCCCCCCTGGGGAGTGATTTCTCACTTTCTGTCTCTCTGTCTCTCTGTCTTTCTGGTGAGTGCACACGCCTTATAGCAAAAACCTCTCCAAAACAAACAAACAAACAAAACAAAACAAAAACAAACTGACTATTAAATAAGTATCTATTGAGTGCCTACTATGTGCTGGCACTATTCTAGATATTGGACATGTGGCAAAACACAGAAAAGGTAAGTTCTAGCTCTTACAGAGCTTGCATTCTAGTGCAGATAGACTTACACAAAATATGGAGCATAAGGTAATAAAGGCTAATATGAAAGTAAAACAGGAGGATAGAGAGTAAGTGAGTTATATTGGGTGGTGAAAGGAGTCTGGGAAGGTGATACTTGAAATTCAAATATTAGAAAGTAGCCAGCTATGTGGGGTCAAGGGAATTCATAATCCAAGGAAAGGACCTGAACCATTAGAACAGAAGCTCCAAAGCTTAACTTGCTCAGAAAGATCACAAGTGGAACTGGGGCTTGATGAGCTGGGGGAGAGGGTGATTTGGTCAGAGACTCGACCCAAAACCTGATTGCATAGAGTCTTAAAGGCCAGATTTTATACAATGAAAAATCATTGAAGCATTTTAAGCAGAAGAATGATATTATCTGGTTTGCTTTGGAATATTTCTTTGGCTACCATGTGGAGAATGGATTTTATAAAGTAGCTATAATTCGAGTAAGAGGTGATGGTGGCTTTGATGAGGACATAAATGGAGAGAAGCAGACAGATTTGGGATGTTCTGGATGTCAGGTCAATAGCACTTGGTGTTTTCAATGTTGGGGGCGGGGGACATGGATGATCTCCAGACCTCAGCTCAGGCTTTTATTGGAGCTATTTGCCAGATAAGGAAAGCCGGGAGAGGAGGGAGTCAGGCTGGGGAAACAAGGATTCGCCTTGGGGCATTTTATTTTAGAAATGCGTATTAAACATCCAAATTAGATATGAAGTAGGCAGCTGGTTAAGAAGGAAGGTTGGGGCTGGAAATATACACTTGGGAGATACCAGCATAGAGCGGGACAGGAGCCAGTTGAAGTGGGCTGGAGAGAGAATGAGAGGTGAGAAATGAACACGGTGGCTGCAGACAACTTTTTATAAGGTGACCGGCTGTAGATGGGGAATAGAGAAATAGGTTGTGAGAGCATGTAGAGTCGAGAATTTTTTTTTTTTTAAGAAATAGTTACTATCTTTTTCTTAAGATGAAAGTATTAAATTATGTTGTTAAACTGATGGGAATGAAACAGTCCAGAGGAAAAAATTAGTCTTAGATGGATCATGGGATCAGCAGATGGTATAATGGTTACGTCGCTGGATGCTCACGTAGTTGACCACAGTTTGAGTCCCAGACCTGGCAGCTTAAAACTCATGCCAGGTGTGTGTGCATGTATGCTCAAAATCCCAAGAGGAGAATGGAGGAGAAGGGATTGCGATGTGGTCATGCCCCCTAAAAGTGATTTCTCACTTTCTATCTCTGTCTCTCCGACAAGCACATGTGCCCTATGGCAAAAATATCTCTCTCTCTCAAAAAAAAAAAAAAAAAGAGAAGGATTTTTAGGCATTATCCCATCTCTTCCAAGCAAGGAGACAGTTTGGAAAACTAAAATCATAGCTTACTATTTGGGTATTTGTTGGGAGGGAAGCAGGACAGAAAGACAGGCATGGAGAAAGGAGATTAGAGAGGGTAAAAGAGAAAGGAAATGTGAGTTTTAAAATAGTAGAGGGACCAGGACCGAGGGGTGGCATAGCTGGTCCCTCATGGAAGAAGTCCTGGGCTCATGTCCCACAGCCTCCCTGATTATGCTGGGCGTGTGTATGCACTTATGATCTGGGCCAGCTAGGACTTGAGAAGGATTGAAGCATGGAGCCCCTGTTGGGGTACCTGTCTCTCAATCTCTCTGTCTGTCTCTTTCTCTCATACAAGAAATAAATAAAATTTAAAAAATAATCCAGAGTCAGAAAATATACTTGTAGCACTTGGAGGAGGGGGCTGAGGAATAAATACATTATGTCCCTTCTTCTTGGGAGGAACTTTTTTCAATAGACATCCTCAATTCCATCTTCCTCTGAAGCCTGGGGAGGGCGATAGTTAAAAATGATGCTGTTCAAAACCAGGCACATTGGTGAACCCTAATTGTATCAACTATTTGGGAGACTGAGACAGGAGGATTATTTCATAGTGGGACCCTATCTTAAAACATAATGATGCTGTTCAGATCGATTGCCCATTTTCTAACTGGATTATTTATGTTTTGCTGGTGAGTTGCTTGAGTTCCTTGTATATTCTGGCTATTAATCTCTCATTGGTTGTGTAGTTTACAAATATGTTCTCCTATTCTGTAGGTTATCTCTTTATTCTGTTAGTTTCTTTGCTGGGCAGAGGCTTTTTAGCTTGATCTCATTTGTCTGTTTTTGCTTTTGTTGCTTGTGTTTTTGAGGTCTTATCTAAAAAAAAATAAACTTAAATGGCTAATTGATTTGAACAGACAGTTCTCACAAGATGAAATACAGATAGCCAGTGAGCAGATCAAAAAATGCTCAGCATCACTAACCATCAAGGAAATGCAAATCAAAACCACAATGAGGTATCACCTCACCCCAGCTAGAGCAACTGTAATAAAAAAAAAAAAACAAAGAATGATAAGTACTGGCAAGGATGACTCGGAGAAAGGGGAATTCTTGTGCACTGTTGGAGGGAATATAAATTTGTGTAGCCATTATGGAAGCCAGTATGGAACTTCTTTTAAAATGAAAACTATTGGGACCAGCAGTCGGCGTAATGGCTATGTTGCTAGACTCTCACGTAGTCGACCGCAGTTCAAATCCTGGACCTGGTGTCTTAAACTCAGGCCGGGTGCGTGTGCATGCATGCTCAAGAACTTGAGAGGAGAATGGAGGAGAAGGGATTGCAATGTGGCCTTCCCCCTTGGGGGATGATTTCTTGCTTTCTGTCTCTCTGTCTCTCTGTCTTTCTGGCAAGCGCATGCGCTGTATCCAAAAACCTCTCTGAAGAAAAGAAAAACAAAACAAAACAAAAAAAAACACAGAAACTATTAACATAATTATCTTATGGCCCAGTAATCCCACTATTGGGTATATATCCAGAGAAAAGGAAATCAGCATGTTGAAGAGATTTCTGCACTCCCATGTCTATTGCAGCTCTGCTCACTATAGCCATGAGATGTACTCAATCTCAGTATGCATCAGCAGATGACTGGACAAGGAAACTGTGGCGTATGTTCATGGTGGCATATTATTCAGCTATGAAAAATGAATTCCTATCATATATAGCAACACAGATGAGCCAAGGAAATTAAGCTAAGTGAAATAAGCCGAACAATGAAAGACGATTACTGCACGTTCTCGCTTATTGGTGGAAACTAAAAGATCTGATCACAGGGAAATGGAGAGTGGAATGGAGATGCCAAAATCTAGGAAATTAAGGTGGGGGAGGGACACGTAGAGAGAACTTGGTTAGCAGATACAAAATTGCAGGTAGATAAGAGAAATCATTCTAGGCTCATTTCAGTTCTTCAGGTTGTCGTCACCCAAACCTCTGCTTATGAGATCTAAGGAAAGAGCATTTATGTGTAAAATGAAAACAATTAACACTGAATCTATAAAACTTTGCAGAATCTACTGAGACAAAATACGTGAGGTATAAAGAAGCATCGTAATGTTTTACTACATACATGTAACTGCATAGACTGTATCTGAAGAGCAAGCAAGATGAACAGATAACAGGGCAGAGAATGAGGTGGCTGTTATGGTTTGAATGATAATTTCTTCCTTCATGTTGAAACTTAACCCCATGCTAGTGGTATTAAGAGGTGGGGCTTTTTAGGAGCTAATTAGATCATAAGGGTTCCTCCCTCATGAATGGTAATAAGGTTTTTATGAAAGAGGCTTTTCTTGGATGGTCCCATAGCACAGTGTCTAAGCCCTGAATAGAGAACCCTGGATCCCACCTGACCAGTCAGTGGTCTAGTCCTGGCCCCCGTGGCTGGAAAAACATGCCAGAGATGCCCAGTATTGCTGCATGACTGGGCCCCATGGGGAGGTGATTTCTTTATCTCTTTCACATGCATCTGCACGTGCCTTCTGGCATTTAAAATTTAAAACAATAAGGCTTTACAGCCCTATTTGCCTTTCCAACCCTTCTGCCACATGAGGATACCGTGTTCTTCCTCTTAAGAGGCACCTTCTTGGAAGCAGATTTCTGCTTCCTTATGAGACACTAAAGCTACCAGTGCTTTGGTCTTACACTTTCCACCTTCTAGACCCATGAAACATACATTTCTACTATTTATAAATGATCCAGTCTGTGGTATTCTGTTATAGCAGCACAGAAGGACTCAGATAGTGACTAAGGGAAGACTTCTCACTGTATATGCTCTTATACCTTCTGAATTTTATACTAGGTACATATAGTGTCTACTCCAGAAATACATATTTATGTCTAATAACTCAAATATATACCATTTTATAATCATTATATTTATAAAAACACAAACTCTGACAGTATACCAACCATGAAATGAGGAAAGAACTTATACCTACTGTGGAAATCTAGAGAACTACTTTCCAGGGGCTAGGGGAGGATGGTATCTGGTATTATCTAGTAAAGTTGAAAATGCACAGACCTGGGCCAGTTCATGGTGCCAGTTAAGGTGGCTTGGATCCCACATGGCTGACTGTGTGGTTCAAGTCCCAGAACCAGCAGCTTCAAAAACACACTGGATGGAGAACCAGCAGTTAGCATAATGGCTATGTCGCTGGACTCCCACATAGTCAACCGCGGTTCGCGTCCCGGACCCGGTGGCTTAAAATTCATGCTGGGCGCTTGTGTGTGCGTGCCCAAGATCCCAAGAGGAGAATGGAGGAGAAGGGATTGAAGCGTGACCGTCCCCATGGGGGGTGATTTCTCTCTTTCTGTCTCTATGTCTCTCTCTGTCTGTCTGGCAAGCGCACACGCCCTATAGCGAAAAAACTTCTCCAAAAAAAGAGAAAAAAACAAAAAAACACACTAGATGCATGTGAGTGTGTGCCCCAAATCCCAAAATATGGGATAACTGCAGAAGGGATTGTACTATGACAGTCCTTCATGTGGGGTTCTTTTCTCATTTTCTCCCTCTATCTCTTTCTAGTGAGGGCACATGACCTCTGGCAAAATTTAAAAAAGAAAATACACAACATTATTATCAGCAATTCCTATTCTATGCGTATACCTTAGATAAATGCTCATAAATATATTGGTAGAAAAGTTCAAAGATGTTCAAGATGTTCAGCGCAATATTGCCCCTTTTTCATGCTGGTATGGCTTTATGTTATCATCTGTACTTCTCTATGATACTCTTCAAAACCATATTTTATATTCCCCACTTTCAGCCCACTTCCATCTGGATTGAGCCCTGCATCAGTTAGGATCCCAGCAGGAAACAGCACACACTCAGGTTGGGTGACTTGAGGAGAGTTTAATATCAGGATTATCTACAAAGATGCTGACAAGATACAGAGAAGTCAAAAGATAAATGTGACATCCCTGGGACTGGTAACAGCAGGAAATGGTCACTACCCTAGGCCTCAGGAAAAGAGGAAAGAGCCCTAACAGGAGCAGGGCCTGAGAGGGGACTCAGAGAGAGTCACCCAACAGGAATGGTGGCCTTCATCGAGGAATGCAGCCAGCCCATGGTAACCCCACCTCAAGGGAGCAAGGACCCTTCTCTCCTCCTCCCCTCTGACTTCCTGCCAATCTTCCCCATTGGCTATGCCCAGCAGAATCCAGAAAACCAAGGAATCTACTTCCGCTACCCATATAGATCAGACTCCAGGGCTCAGAGCAAGTCAAATAGCGGGTATCCAGCACAGCCCCTCAACCCCAATATCTTATAAATTTTGCCAAAGCCCTCTAATTGTCAAACTTAAAAACATTTTTAAACTTAGCTTATTGGTTACATTTTATAATTGACCTCTTCTTTCTTTATGTCTCCTCTAGTTTCCAATTCATGCAAATGGCTCGACATAGTCTTGTTTACTGGAAATTAAGCTCAATTGGAGGACCCATGTCTTAAGAGCTAGAATTCTCTAGATTTCCATTTCTGACATTCTTTTTTCAGTCATTCGTTCCCATGCCTTTAACTCCCAACTCAGCTGAATAAAAAACTAAAGCATATTCTTGGGACTAGCTCTGCAAGGCTGATCTTCATGTGGAGGTTCCAGATTTGCATCCAGAGACCTCCTTGAATGTGCCAATCATGTGCATGCCCATAGTCTGGAACTAGCTGAGGCTGGGGGCAAATTGCGGCATGAAGACCCTGTTGGGGTCCTTGTCTCTCTGTCTCTCTTTCTCTTACAGTCTTGCTCATGGAAAAAAATATATAAAATAAACAAACAAACAAATGAAGAAGAAGACAGGCCAGCCCCATGGCTCAGCTGTTAAGGGAACTAGGTCCCACCTGGCTGACCATGATTCAAATCCTGGCCCTGATGGTTGTGTTCCAACTGTCCCCCTTGTTTGTGAGTGTATCACCTATGGCTACTTTTGCACTATGGCAGTAGAATTGAGTATTTGCAACAGAAATCATATGCCTCCAACCCTAAACCACAGTTAGGTGCCACATAATGTCTTTCAGCCTACAATGTTTAGGTCAATGACAGACATCAGATATGACAGTGGTTCCCAAGGAGCATATAAGCTATGCTATGCCACACCAGGATGAATCACCTAACAACACATTTCTCAGAATGTATTCTCAATGTCGAGTGACACATGACTGTATTTACTATCTGGTCCTTCACAGAAACAAATTGTTGACTCCTACTCTAAGAGATGGCTGAACTCTAACGGTGGTTAGGCCACAGAGAAGTCACTCATATATTAGTGCCTCACTGGTCCACAAGAATAAAAATTCTTCATAGCAGGCCTTAGTCAGCATTTACGGAGCATCTACTATATGCCAGACTCTATGGTAAGAAGTAAGGATATGACAGTGAACAAGAGAACAATACTGCCTTACACCCAAGCCATGCCCCCTACCCTTATCTTGGCTCCCTTACTTGTGAGGGGGCTGCAGGTTACAAATACACACAAAAAATAATACACACAAAGTTAAAAATACATGGTGCCTCTGTTACATGGGCCCAGGCTCAACACTGGCACATCGTAACCTGTAACCCTAAACAAGTCCTCTTCCCTGCACCCTTTGCAATATGTCATCAAAACTTCAGATGGCCATGTCAGAATATGACAGAGCTTTGTGGGTTGGGCTATTGCTGAGATTGAAGGAAGACATTTCTTTGGCATGCAGGGAGTGTTTGACATGAGCAGAAAGACTTAGGTAAGAGAAAAGACAAATTAAATAAGTGGTCAAGCCCTTTCTCTTAGTTTAAATGGAACAGATTGTTGCAGAATGAACTATAATTTCCAAATAGGTCCATTTTCTTGTTTCTTGTAGTGCTCTTTCAGTTTGTAATTCTGAGGGTACTTAGGAATCAGCATAGTAACTATATTAAACAATTCATATTATATTTGTGCATGCATAGGTTTAGATAAAGCATATGAAGAGTGATGTCAATTCTTTACAATGTCAATTATATACAATGCACAGTAGAATCAGATTCCTTGTGTTTCTATACAATACATATTTAATGAGATTTCATTAAATTTTTATAAAATTAAAGTTTGAGGGTTTTTTTTTTCTAACTTACCAGAGAGAGACAGAGAAAGAGAAGAGAGAGGAAAAGTGAGAAAGTCTCCCCCATGGAGGATGGTCTCATGGCAATCCCTTGTCCATTTCTCCATCCTGCTGGGATTTGGGGCACACATGCACATTGCCCTGTGTGTTTTTGAAGCTGCCAGATCCAGGACTCAAACTGTATAGTCAGTCATGTAGGATCCAGCTGCCTTAACCAACATGTGGTTTAATTTGGGGCTGGCCCAAAATTAAAGAGTTTGCTTTGAATCATTTTGATTTAAAATTTTGACATTCATTAGCTGTATTTTCATTTTGCATTGTAATTTTAACATATGGCTTTGAATAATTTTTGAGGAAAATAATTTAACATTTAAAAGATATGTTCATGTTTTGTTTTCTTATTTTTAATTTACTTTTTTGATGAAAATACATCCACATTTTATGTATTCAATGTCACAAATTTTATTTTTAATCTTTGAGATTATTGCTAGCAATTGAATCCACATTATGTGGAAATCTAGATTATAATAACATAATTAGTGGTTTTGCCAAAATGAAGACAAGAAAAATAAATTTCATAAAATAAAGCTACAATATTTCCTAAAGCATGTGTCATTTTTATTACTCATCTAAGTGTCATTGGTGTATTAGCAGAACACACAGACATTCACAATACTAATTAAATTGTCTTTAATATTTTGCCAACTTTTAATCATATAAAATATCATAGCTTTATACATAGTTTTGCCACATATGGAGAAATACTTGTCAAGGTTAGTATATACAAGTTTTTATTTAGCTATTATTTTAGTTTAATTTATAATATTAGTTAGACAGATGGTTCATGAGGCTTTATTTATACTCTTGCCCAAGTGCTCACTAAATGGAGACACAGACCTGCAGGAAAGACCCATTCTCTGTCTTCAAGGAAGTTTATAGTCTCATGGAAAGTGCAGACAAATAGGTACCATTGTAATTATTGCTGTGATACAATGGAGCTTTATGGGAACATTTGCAGAGACTGGGGTGTACTCAGGGAGGGCTTCCTGGAGCAAGCTATTTGTAGGCTAAGAGTGGAAGGATAAATAGGAGTTAACAGGTGAAGGGAGAGAAGAGCGAGATGTGGAGAAAGGACATAGAAGAGGAGAGCTCCAGGCAGATGGAGTAGTACATAGCAGTTTCTGCCGAGTGTTCGTGTAAAGGGCCAGATAGTGACTTGAGCCTCTGCAGTCCACACAGTCTCCGTTTCAGCTCTGCTGAAAAGCACAAAAGGAGCCATAGACAATACACAAGTGCATGGATGTGGAAGCATTCAATAAAACTTGATTTACAGGGGTAACAATAGTGGCTCAGTGGTAAAACACAATGCTCTGAGGCTGACCCACAGGGGAAGGTTGTGGGTTCACATCTAGAAACCTCCCTGAGTATTCCATGTACACATGCGCATGATCAGTGCTGGCTGGGGGGTGGATCATGGCATTAAGACCTTATTGGGGGTGCTAGCTGAAATAAGCAAACTTAAACAAAAAAAATTTTAAAAGGGGGAAAAATCTGAATTTACAAAACAGACAACAGGCCTGTGGATGAGTCTTAGTTTGTTGAGGCCTCGGTATATGGGAAGACTGAGAGTAGTGTGGCAGCTTTCTTGAGGAACTGTTCATCACTGAATATGTCTGGTGCCTCGAGGATGAGGCGAGAGCAGGGAGTGGCGAGTCTGGCATATTAGGAGCAAGGCTGCAGAGAGTGGACTAGAGGAGTCTGGATGCAGAGACCCAAGAGGGTACTGCTGCAGCATCCTGAACTAGGGCAGTGGCGTGCAGAGGAAGAAAACAGGACAGTTTGGAGACCTATTCCAGGAGTGAGAATGTGGGGGAAGAAGAAGACAGAGGGTCAGAGCTGACTCCTAGATTTGTGGCAGGCAGGGGCTAGGTAATACAGGGGGAGGTGGGAGACGCGGGGGAAACAAATTTAAAGTGAGGGCTGGGATAGGTGATGGGAACTGTTCCCTAGCATGCTCAGCGTGGTGTCTGTCACACATGCTTGTCTATGTATATGCAGATATTTTAGTAAGACATGTGCCTAGTAGTTCTTGAAAATATAATCTATAAATCCCAGGAAAGTCAGTGGGAAGCTGAACGTGTAGAGTTAAATACCTTTGTAATGAC
This sequence comes from Tupaia belangeri chinensis, assembly GCF_000334495.1. Taxonomy (NCBI): domain Eukaryota; kingdom Metazoa; phylum Chordata; class Mammalia; order Scandentia; family Tupaiidae; genus Tupaia; species Tupaia belangeri. The sequence continues at coordinate 5,852,040 of NW_006159662.1, forward strand.
AATCCTAGGGAATAATTACTATTGATGGATTTTTCTCTAGCCTATGGGGACTGCAGGCTTCAGTTACTCTGGTTCCCTTTTATTCACAACTAATTTAACAACAGCACAAGGACCCAGTATCTGCTGGTAACAATAGCCAACTTGGTCAGGAAAGACAGCTTCATCGAGGCAGCAAATCTGGTCAACCAGATGGATTGGCATTTCAGACATCACATGTCCTAGTGTGCAAGATTTGCTGCTGGCTCAGTGTGGGTGTGGGGGGTGGTCCCTCACCCACTGCCACCCCTGGAGTGGCAGCCTATATAAAAATGAGGGTGCCCTGGAGTGGGATGGGTGAGGGGAGCGGCTGGCTGAGCACTCCTTGACACACGACCTCACTGGGGTGGGTTAGCTGTAAGCATTGTTCATCTGTCAAGCCAAAACGAGGGTAGCATGCACATCGCCAAAAACAATTTAGAGATTTTCTGCTTAGGAACTGATGAGCCGGCAGCATTTTGCCATCCGTCAGAAGTACACTCCGTAGAGTACCTGCCTTAGAACAAATGCTGCTGGGGCTCTCTGAGGAGCAACGGCCCTGATGACATGGCACGGTGGGACAGGGACTGGGTGGTGCCTTCTAGGGCCCTGTGACTGGAGAGCTGGAGGCTTCCCTCACTGCCTGCATGACGGCAGCCCTGATTCCCCTCTTGCCCCTTTCCAATCTCTTATCCACCAGGCTGCCTGAGTGACCTTTTTAAAATGTAAATTGGATCATGTCACTCCTCTGCTTAAAAGCCTTTAATGCTTTCCCATTGCATTTAGGAGAAAATCCAAACCCCTCATCGCAGCCGACCAGCCTGACCACTCTGGTCCAAGTCTGCTCTGAACTCCCCCTCATTTCTCTAGCCCAGCCATGGTGGCTTTCTCTCATTCTTCCAATAGCCCAAGTGCCTTCCCACTTCAGGCTTTTACTATTCCTGAAAGCTCTCAGCACTCTCCATCCCAACATGGCTGGGTCCTTCATGTATTTGAGACATTCACTTAAAATCACCTCCTCAGAGGAAACTTTACCAGACAAGATTGGATCTCACTGTCTTATTCTGGCACAAAACCATGATTTTTTTTTTTTTTTAATTTGCTACATGGCACATATGCTCACCAAAGAGAGACAGAGAAAAAGAAAGAAAAAGTGAGAAAGCACCCCCACACACAGGGAGGATGGCCATGCTGCAGTTCCTTTTCCTCCATTTTCCTCTCAGGATTTTGGGCACACATTCACATGTACTCAGTGAATTTTTCAAGTCACTGGATCTAGGACTTAAACTGTGCAGCCAGCCATGTGGGACCCAGTTGCTTTAACCACCATACCAACTAGCTAGCCCACTATGTTCTTTAAAAAAAAAAAAGGTCTTATCATAAAACCTTATAATGTATACTTTTACAATTATGTAGGTGTTTGCTTGCTTACTGTCATTTCCTCCCACTAGACTGTATACTCTTTAGAAGCAGGACGGTCATTAAGTTGTTCACCACTGTATTCTCAAAGACCAAGACAGTGCCTGGCTCTTTACTCAATAAATGTTTGTTGTGTGAAGGAAAAAGAGTAGAATAAAAAGTCATTCAACTGATCCATCCGTTGATGGATTCGTTTGTACATGTGTACATATCCATGTGTATAAATATGTCATTTCTTTTCCAGTTACCTAGTGGCTTAAAATACGAATGTATTACTGTCTCTCATGGTTTTGTGTGTTCAGTGTACTCAGTTGGGCCCTTTTCTTGGGATAATTCATCTAGTGACAATTAAATGGCAGCTGAGGCTAGAGTTGTCTGAAGTGACAGTGATGCTGGCTGTCAGTGGGAAGCACAGCTGACTGTCAACTACAGCACCTACATGTGGACTTCCCATATGGCTTAGGTTGTTCACAACTTGGCGCCTGGATTCTACTCAGAGTGTCCCAAGAGCAAGAGGTTTTGTCTAGGAGATCAGACAGAAGCTTCCAGACTTCTTATGACCTAACCTCAAAAGTCACAGTGTCATTTATGCCATACTCTGTTAGTCACAAGTAAATCACAAGGCAACACAGTTTCCAAAGGAGGAAGTTTACAAGGGCGTAAATACCAATACTGTGGGCATGGTTGGCTGAGGGCCAACTTCGGAGAGTAGCTGTCATCCCTTATATCATGACCTTGTAGATGTTTCTATTCCTTCATTTCTCTTAGGCTCTTGCTTAAACCTTCCTTAATTTGTGTACTTTATTGCAATGACCTTTATTGGTAAAGGCAAAGCATCTCTTCCCCTAAGTCTTCAGAGGGCTGATATTAGTCATTCAATCACTAGTGTGACTCCAGACAAGTGGTCGACATGTTGGAGGGTAACTTGCGGTGGGAGGGACAGCAGTGGTGAAAAAGAGGCCAGTGCTGGTCCACATCCAGGAACTGTTCATTACCCAGAGCAGGCGCTGACCCTGGCCGGCCCTCGCAGGACTGAAATCACCAGCTTTGAGAGCCAAGCCCGAGGAGAATTGAATTTGGGATCGTTTCAAGGGTAGAAGATGCCAGCCCCATCTCAGTTTTGCCTTGTAGCTAGTGTTTTTATCCAAATGTGAAAAGCTCTCCCTCTCCACCTCTCTTGTACTCCCACGACCCCCCCCCCTTTCCAAATGTCCTTCCAGCTGCTATTTTCGATTCCGGCCTCAAGGCAAATGTTTCACTGTAGCAGAATTACTGTAAAATTCCTTCCTGTGCTCCCACAGATAATGGAACTGTGGCTCCACAGAACCTAGAACAATTCCCCAGAGAACCCCAGAAATACCATTTCAGAAATGACCCAAAGGCAATCCCCACGGACAGATCTAAGGAAATAGAACTATCATATCCCCCCCCCCCCCCCCCCCCCCTTTCCATATGTCCTTCCAGCTGCTATTTTCGATTCCGGCCTCAAGGCAAATGTTTCACTGTAGCAGAATTACTGTAAAATTCCTTCCTGTGCTCCCACAGATAATGGAACTGTGGCTCCACAGAACCTAGAACAATTCCCCAGAGAACCCCAGAAATACCATTTCAGAAATGACCCAAAGGCAATCCCCACGGACAGATCTAAGGAAATAGAACTATCATAAACGGTTATCATCAGAGGGACAGGTCAACAATATGATTGTTCTTAATGGCACTGGCTGAGTTTAGGCATGCTTTCTTTCTTTGTTGTGTATCAAGCCAGTTTCAAAGCACCAAAGACTACCAAGGGGCAGAAAATAGTATTATGAAGTTTGCTGATGGGCCCGTAAACACACGAACCTGGGATATAAAAAGAACTTCAGTAGGCAGTGTATAAACAGGGAGAAAGTCTTATCCAAAAACAACCTGCAAAACTGCAGAGGAAGCAGCATCTTTGAAAAACAATGAGTCATAAATCTTTTTTTTCCTTCTCTGATGGGCAGAGAATATGAAAAAGGCCTCACATGAATACTGATGATAGGTGTTTCCATTACACTGCTTTTTTAGCATGTCTGAGAAAGACCTGAGGATGGTCTGTGTCCATTCAAGAAGTAAGGGATCCTCAAATTAAAGACTTCTGGACAGGCATGTGTTGTCTTGAAGCAGCTTACCTGATTCCCAACTGGCTATTTTGCTTATGTTTCATCTATTAAAATATACACTTTACTTCAAATTCAGGTAAGTTCAGATAGTTGCCTTTATTGGATTTATTTTAAAGGATTAAAAGCAGGTGGTTTATTGCATAGGAGAAAAAAGAAAAGTCCTTTCTAAGGAAAAGAAAAAAGGACAAGCCAAAACTTAATTTGCTTGGAATCTAGTTATGAACGTTGATGACAGCAAAGTGTTGCCTGCAGAATTCTCCCAGGGACAGAGTAGAAGGGTAAGAGACTGATGAGGGCAAGCGTATAGGTGTTGGGTAGACTTGGCAGAGACTGATGAGGGCAAGCGTATAGGTGTTGTGGAGACTTGGTTTCAATTTCTTTTCTTTTCTTTTTTCTTTTCTGGCCTCAATTCTTTATCCCTCCCGCTTTCCATGCCTCTTGCCATGTGGCTTTGCAGAATGTCCCCCAAAGGGAAAGAGTGTATTTTCCTACACTTTGAGTCTGAGTTTGGCCATTTGATTTACTAAATGGGCCAAAAGAACATTCACATATGTGATGCAAAGAGAGGCTTAAAATACACTTGCTCAGGCCAGCTGGTGGCATGGCGACTTGAGGTGGCTGGATCCCACATGGCCAACTGCTCAATTCAAGTCTTGGACCCAGTGGTTTGGAAAACATGTTGGATACATGTGCATGTGTGCCCAAAATCCCCAAAGGAAAAATGGAGAAGAGATAATGGTGTGACCATCCCCCATGGAGGGTACTTTCTCTCTCTCTCTCTCTCTCTCTCTCTCTCTTTCTCTCAGCCTAGAAGACAGCCCCAGCTGACTACAGCTACACAAGTGAGCCCAGCGTAGATCAGCCAAATTCCAACCAATCCCTAGATGTACGAGCTAGTAATACGGGACAATTAACATGGTAGATTGCTATTGTTAAATGACAATAACTAACCAAGAGAAGTGTTATGGACTCATGCTGCCCAGGTAGTTCTATAACCTCAGAATAGCCTAATACTGTAAGGGTTAATAGCCACGTCTGTGAGACATTCATTAGAGGATATTTACATCATAGGCCCACCGTTCTTACCTAAACCACAAAAAACATCCCCATTTCCTTTTTTTAAAAGAATTATTTATTTTATTTTATTTATTATTATTGTTTTAATTTGCTATACGGTACGTACACTCACCAGAAACAGACAGAGAAAGAGAGAGAGGGACAGTTGAGAAAGCAAGCCACTAGGTCTGGGACTGGAACTGGAAACACAGCCAGCCATATGGGAGTCCAGAACCTTAACCACCACACCATCTGTTGGCCTTCATTTCTTTTTTTCTTTTCTCCTTTTTTTCGGGGGGGAGGGGGGAGATTTTTACTATAGCGTACATACGCTCACCAGAGAAACAGAGAGAGACAGAGGGTGAAAAATCGCTCCCCAGGGGGTTGGCCATACCTCAGTCCTTTCTCTTCCATTCTCCTCTTGGGATTTTAGCCACATACGCACATGCCACCGGCATGAGTTTTTTAAGTTGCCAGGTTCAGGATTCAAACCATGGTCAACTACATGGAAGTCCAGCAATGTAACCATTACACCATCTGCTGGTCCCCATTTCTAAAAAAAGATCCTAAGACTTTATCTGAAAGTTCTCCTCTTATTTTGAACTCTTCCAGATGTTAACTCTGAGTTAAGGATTCAAGTGCCAACAGATTAAATAGTGTGAGTACAGGAGTGGGTGATATGAGGAGGGGAAGGGTGACAAGAAAGGACGTGCGGCCCAGCCAGCTACTACTGTGGGCAAGCAGAGCTTAATCCACAGGACAAGTCTGGGGGCCCATGTGGAACAGAACTCAGAGTAAGCCCTTCTGAGGGATGGGAAGCTGGGGTACTTTCTCATCCAGGCCAGTCATTGGCTAGGGGATGCTCCAAGGGGAATGATACCCAGACACATCCAGCCTGCCACACTAGCAGTGGCTGGAAAGCACCGTCAGGCAGGGAAATGCAGGTGCTGATAGTCTGATAGCTCTGTACCACAAGTGGCGAGGTAAAGAGATGCGAGTGGAGGGACCAGCAGTTAGTGTAATGGCTATATCGCTGGACTCCCACATAGTCAACCACGGTTCGCGTCCCGGACCCGGTAACTTAAAACTCATGCTGGGTGCGTGTGCGTGTGTGAATGGAGAAGAATGGAGGAGAAGGGATTGCAGCGTGATCACCCCCACTGGGGGGCGATTTCTCGCTTTCTGTCTCTCTGTCCTCTCTCTGTCTGGCGAGCGCAGGCGCCCTACAGCAAAAACCTCTTAAAAAAAAAAAAGAGAGAGAGAGAGAGAGAGAGAGAGATGCGAGTGGAGCACCCACAGCACCTGCTACGTCCCTGTTCTGGTGCTACCTTAGCTTGGGGAGCAGGAAGCCCTGACAGGTGGCAGGTCAAGTATATGCAGGTCAGATCTCTGGACCTGCAGGGTACTGTGTCTACTGACCAGAACAATGAGCTCCTCTGTGCCAGTTTCCTCTTACACATCTTTACATCTTCCTGGACCTTCTCCAATCCTTTCTCACATCTTCCTATCACTTCTTAGGATGTCCACAACACTGGAAGGAAGACGGGTGACAACATCATGGCTGGCTCTCGTTGTAGCTACCCAAAGTCTGACAGTTCCGGTTACTCTGGTCCATGAAGGAAGTGATGCTGTCCGTGAAATTGAAAACATGAGCTCTGTAGCTTTACAACATCCCCCAGCACAGTGTCAGGCTTCCTCTGTAAGGCTCAGCCATCGTGTGATAAGCACAGTCACACCTAACTCCACACAATAGCTGTGGGTTTAAAAAGCTGTGTGCGTTATCAGTGCTCCTCAAACTTTGTCCTTCACATTCCATTATAAGCAACAAAAGGCAAATCTGGTATCCTAACCCTGCTGGTAACCCAAAGTGGATTTCTTCAAATACAAAAAAGACTTCGATTACTTAACATTGAGTATCAGGGACATGATCTTTTTGTCTACCAGTATCTTTTTCTTGGAAGGAAGCACAGTCCCTCGCCACCGCATCATTGCCCGGGGCTGTCGTTCATAATAGGTTGGAATCTCTGGTCGAGGGCTGGGTAGCTGACACAGGCTAGGGCCATCACAGTACCCACCTGGTACAAGTCTCAAGCAGGGTCCAACTGCAGTCTCTCCTTTTATGTGAGTGGCTAAATAAGGAGACTATGGATCTGGAGTTGCCAGCAGTCGGCTTCATTGTGTCTTGGAGGAAGCTCATGCACGGAATGAGGCAAAGTCCAAACAGAGCAGAAAGATGGAAAGAGAACTCTGACAGAGCTCTTACTCTGACAACATCATTGTGGGTCAGCAACTGGATCCAGCCATACCTGAAGCTTCCTAGGCTTCCCAGTCAAGTGAATCCTTCGAGAGAGAGAGAGAGAGAGAGAGAGAGGCAGGAGGGATGTTGTTTAACGTAGTGTCTTTGCAACTGACAGAATTATACGTTACTTAATAAAATAGACATTCCAGGAAAATCGCCTTGTTTATTCTGTGGCTTCATATTTCCACAGCACGTATTCCCTAGGAATGTGTGAGGCCGGCTTTATTACTTCTTTTTCTTTTGTCTTAATTGCCAGAGGGCATGTGTGTTTGCCAGTGAGAGATAGAGAGAGGAGAAAGTATTCCTCAGTGGAGGATGGTCATGCTACCAACCCTTCTCTTCCATATCACCATCCCGCCAGGACTTTGGGCACACATGCACACACACATGCACACACACACACGCACACACACACACAGTGTGTTTTTCAAGCTGCTGGCACACACTTGAGCGAGAAAGAAAGGTATGGTCACACTTTCTTCCTTTTCTCCATCCTGTCAGGATTTGGGGCACACATGCTTATGTGCCCTGGGTGTTTTTCTTTTCTTTTTAAAAATAATTATTTTATTTTATTTTACTTAATGTTATTTTTCATTTGACCAGAGAGAGAGAGAAAGTGAGAAAGCAAATTGTCAGGCCCAGGACTCAAACCACCGCTGGCCATGTGGGAGGCCACTTCCTTAACCACCACACCACCTACTGGCCACATCCCTGGGTGTTTTTCAAGCTGCCAAGGCCAGGATTTGAACCACAATCAATCATGTGAGATCTGACTCTCTATGCACAGCACTTAACTAATGCGCTACTGGGCTGGCCTGAATTGTGACCTTGTAGCTGTTCTTTGATCAGCATTGATGCCAAACACTTTTTAAAAAATATTTATTTAATTTTATTTATTCATTTATTTTTTAATTTGACCAGAAAGTAACACAGAGAGAGAGAGAGAGAGAAAGTGAGAAAGCAAGCCACCAGGTTCAGGACTCGAACCATGGTCAGCCATGTGGGAGTGTCCAGCACTTTAACCACCACGCCACCTGCTGGTCCCCTATGCCAAACACTTTTGCTCTAAAGCTCCCCAGCCGCTCCCCAGCCCCTCCCCAGCCCGAGCCTCCCCCAGCTGTCTGTCTGTTCCCGTGTTCCCCACTGTCTGCTCCCATGCCTTCCTGGGTCCTCTCTTCCTACTAGGTATGACTGCACAGACATCACCCTTTCTGCCTCCTGGCCCTGCCTTCCTGCCTATGGACAATCTATTTTTTTTTTTTAAGTGTATTTCTTGAAAGAGAGAAAGGCAAACATCCTCAATAGGGTCTCACACCACAACACCCTCCAGCTTTCCCAGCCAGCCTGCATCATGGGTGGGCACACCAGGTGTGTACAGGTGGCCAGAGGACTGACCCTGCCACCTTCCGTATGGACCCAGCATCACTCCAGCCGTGTATGATTGTGGCACCACTGAGTTGGCCCAACCATCTAGTTTTTGAAATGGTAGCCTCTGAAGAGAGAAACTTAGGACAGATTTCTGGGGTCAGAGTAAAGAAGAATATTTAAGATCAGGGCAGACTGCGAAGATCCCGTGAGGTTGAAGCAGTGAGTTTAGTTTTCAAGAAGAGAAGGCAAAGGCAGGACCCCAGCTCCAACGCAACCACCACAGAACATTCCTCTTGCATGAAGAAACTATTGTCCTTGCAGCACTATACTTAAATGCTACGGGAATACACAAAAGACGCAGCAGACAGGCCCTACTTTCAAAGCAATTTTATTTAGCTGAAGGATAAAGTAAAAATCTAGGCAACGATCACGGGGTAAAATACACCCGAGTGCGTGGCGAAGCAGAACAAAGAGCAGGAGATGAGTAATAAGCAGATGTGGTAGGAAGGCTGAGTGAGGTGAGTTCGTGGAAAGGGGGCTCCTGGAGGAAATGAATGCTGAGCCAGGCCCTGAAGGAAATAATTGACAAATGTAAACTCTCCAGCTGGCCACAGGGGAGGAGGCTGGGCCGTCTGCAAGAGTTGTGTAACTCAAATATGCTCTGACCTGTTTGTCTGTGAAGACTCAGGCTAACTCTGAAGCTATTTAGTTTGTATCTGTAAGTCTCCACCAAACCACAGTTTGGGTCAAAAGAATGCAGTGCATTTGGCACTGGGCACACCCCGATGATGATGTCATGTCTGTACATCAAAGGTGGGCTAATGTCACCTGCAGGGAAGAAGACTTAAACACAGAGTGTGGATTATGCTTTTATTCGGTCTTCTGTTTCCAAGGTGTTTTTTTTTTTGTTTTTTTGTTTGTTTGTTTTTTTAAGACAGAGATTTTTGCTATTGGACCTGTGTGCTCACCAGAGAGACAGAGACAGCGAGAAATCACCAGTCATGCTGCAATCCCTTCCTCTCCATTCTCCTTTCAAGATTCTGGGCATGCATGCACACATGCCTGGCATGAGTTTCAAGCCTCCGGGTCTGGACCTCGGACTGTGGTCAGCCATGTGGAAGTCCAGCGACGTAACCATTATGCCATGTGCTGGTCCCCCAGATGAAGTTTTAGGTAAGGTTTTTCATCTTGATTACAGCTCTTGGTACATGAAAGTCATTTGAAAAGTCTAGAAATGGAAT
>NW_006159662.1:5861612-5881725 GCF_000334495.1 Tupaia belangeri chinensis
CCGAATTTATGGAAACAAATTCTTGTTTATATGTTAATTTCGCTAATTGAAACAGAAGTCATCTCTAAAACACACACACACACACACACACACACACACACACACACACACCACAGGCCAACTCTGCAGCGGTTATGCCCAGCCTGGGTGGCTTCAAAAATACACCAGGCACATCCACATGCATGTCCCAAATCTTGTCAGGATGGAGGGAAGGAGGAGAAGAGATCGTGGCATGAACCTGTCCTGTTGAGGGCTGTCCCCTCTCTCTTTCTCTCTCTCTCTGGCAACAAAGAAAAAAATAAAATTAAAACATACAAACATAAACCTCTATTTTTGATATAGGAGCAGAAAGCTAAAGAGAGACATAACCATGTAGTTTGTAGATCATTCTTTCCTTGCTGGGTATCGGCTAAGATGTGGTCTTTAACCATAATAAAAACACATTTTTAAGTCCCTTGCTTCTGGCAAGATAAAAACAAGTTGTAATAAATCCACTTCTGTCAAGACTACTTGCTTTGGCCTTATCGCCATTGTTAAAAGCAATCCAAGGAATACTATTTAAGGCTAATTTTGCTGCCCTTTTGAAGAGACTTTTGAAACCATTTAAGAAAAAAAAAAAAAAAAAAAAAAGAGCCCAGACAATAAACTGAGTTGGTAGGATGAGTTCCTTCTTGGCAGTCAGTGTCAAATTACATTGTCGCCTATCTGAATAAAACAGAATTGTGCTCTTCAGGGCTGCCAACCCCTTACTTGACAACCACTACACAATTTTAACAATAAATGAAACTGACAGACTACTTCGCCAGATTGGGGACATAACTGAACTTCCAGAGAAAGACAGCTGGGTCTGAGTTCATTTCCCTAGAGGCTGGGTCACAGCTATACCTAATGAAAACAGTGATGGGCACATATTTATTTCCGAGGCATCTGTAGTCTGTGCTCTGCTTCCCGTCTTCGCAGAACCAAGATCAATTTTCACATCTTTTCACTAAATGGATGGGATGTGAAATTACTCCTATTGACAACAAGCATTCTCAAGGGCTCTGGTAATTGCGTGGCCCCGCACAGCACCAAAGAGGCTCTAACAAAAGCACAGAGATAACCGGTTCCCATCAATTTCCTCCGGTGCTGGCGTCCATGAGTAACTACAGCAGAAAGACGAGGTCTTGGGTAAGCTTATGTCTTCTCCACGTGTAGCAAATCCAACTAGCGGAATACAGTCTGCAGGTGAGTTCTGCATGCTCGGGAAAGTCGGCGGCACCAAATCTTATCACAGATAGGGTTTGGAAACCAAGAAAGCAGGGGCCTAACCCTCTACCTGGATATTTCTGCATATCAACAGCCTCTCCCGCATCTCATTCCACACCTCCCATCTTTTATTCCACCCCATTTGTGAGATGAGTGCCAACTCTTGGACAAGGACCACAGTGGACAGCTTCATTTTCATTTTCATCTTTCAAGGTTTGATCTGCACGGGACACTTAGATTGGAGTCAGCTTCCAACTCCCGCCTTCGTACTGGTTTTGTCTCAGATGCATTGGCCTATGTAACAGGGACAGAGTGAAGACAAAAGTAAACCCACGGTCAAGGTGAGTTGCGACCCAGGCAGAGGGCCTGACCAAGTGTACAAGTGAGAGATACTGTCTCAGACCTCAGATGGTCTTGCAGACACCAGAAGGGGATTCACCACTAATGACACATCATTCCCAGGAAGATGCCCCTAAGGTCAACTTCCTCACTGTTGTACAAATGATTTATTCCCTCTAGAAGATTCCATCTAATCCAACCCAATTTAATAAAAAGTACTTTATATGCCTGTATAAATATAACGTAAGGAGCAAATTGCTATTTTGACAGTCTGACAATAAATGTATAACCAATGGGAAAACAATTATAAAGGATGGAAAATTAGATTAAAAAGGTTATAAGATTGGATTCACCTTTTGGAAATTCTGGTCCAGTTTGGGATCTGGGCTGTCTGACAGTCAATAGCACATTTTTTTTTTTTTATCCCTTTGCCTGTCCAAAGGTAAAAATATAAATAAATCAGATATTCCATGTTTGCTAGCAAAGAATTTCCTTCTTGCAGGGGCTGGATAGTGGCATGACATAAAATGCAACACTTGGGCAGGCTCTGTGGCCAGGTGATTAAGGCAGTTAGATCCCACATGTCTGACTATACGGTTCAAGTCCTAGATCTGGTGGTTTGAGAAATACACTGGGCACATGTGTGTGCATGCCCAAAATCTCAAAAGAAGGGAGAGATGGAAAAGAGACTGTAGCATGACCATTCCTCATGAGGGATGCTCTCTTCTCCTCTCTCTGTCTCTCTCTGCTGAGCACATGCACCCTCTAGCAAAAAAAAAAAAAAAAGAAAGAAAAAGAAAAGTCTCTCTGGAAGGCTGACCCACATGGGAAGGTTCTAGGTTCATACCCAGAGATCTCCTTGACTATGTAGGGCATATGAATGCTCATGATCTGGGACTGGTTGAACCTGGGGTGTGGATTGCAGCATCGAGACCCTTTAGTGATGTTGTCTCTTTGTCTGTCTCTGGGAAAACTCTGTCTCTCTTACTCATGAAAGAACTAAATCTGTTATCTTAAAAAATATATTTTTGTTTTTGGATAGGAGTAGTAGAAAACTGGCATTTTCTGAGCATTAGACATTATGTTAAGTACATTATATACTGTATAGAATTCATAAATGTTATCTAATTTAATTTTCACCACACAGCACTGAATAATTATTTTTTTAATTTTTATTTTGTTTAGAGTTTTTTTTTTTTTTTTTTTTTTTTTTTTTTTTTTTTTTTTTTATAGGGTTTTTTGCTATAGGGCACATGCGCTCACCAGACAGACAGAGAGAGACAGAGAGATAGAAAGCGAGAAATCAGCCCCCAGGAGGGATGGCCATGCCACAGTCCCTTCTCCTCCATTCTCCTCTTGGGATCTTGGGCACGTATGCACACGTGCCTGGTGTGAGTTTTAAGCCACCGGGTCCGGGACACGAATTGCAGTCGACTGTGGGAGTCCAGCGACATAGCCATTACGCTAACTGCTGGTCCCAGCACTGAATAATTATTAAGCTCCAGAGTGTCTGACTCCTAAGCTTGGACTCCTCTCTTCATATGCCATTATGGCATACAGTTTGCCAATTTTCAGAGGAATAGAATACAATAAAATTAACTTGACAGAAAAATTATAATGAATATAATTTCATCTAATTGGGTTAAGAAAGGCATTTTACCTCATTTTATTTTTGTAAATGACAACTCTCATGGCTCAGTTTTATTACTTTCACATTCATTGTAGTTGAGAGTGAAAAACAGATGTTAGGTTAGGCGGAATCAGTACAGATCATATTCTAATACATTCTGTTAACAAGTTATTCATGTAATCCCTTTCCTAACATAATGGAGGGCAGAAGACAATGGTGGCTACTTGAGACTTTTGGGTGTATGTGTCTTAGACAGCATTTGCTAGTATTTCTCTCTTTCTGCAGTCTCCTTATTGCCTGCTCCCAACCTTTGGGCCTGGAGACTTGAAGCAAAACAAAATTATGCCTTAATTTTCCTAAAAACTCTATTTTGACTTTTATTTAACTGAGAAATTAGGTAATACTTGACAATATAAACAGATTCAAGGAGGCTTGAAATAAATATATAGATCCTGGCTTCCTAATGGATTAGGAAGAATTAAGGAATTGGGGTAAATATCCCATTTCTGAGAGCAATACCGAGGAAAACCACCACTCTTCCCCCTAAGATATTACATGGAGAGTATTAAGAGAAAGTTGTATTTAATGCAAACCTATTTTGCTTTGTAACTATCTAAACTTTGTTCATTTTTATCCCCATTTTCCAAGCCTTCCAGGAGTAAAAATCATAGATTGGCACTCCCCAAAATTGGTTCTATGAATTACAAAGGTCTACAATTTGCTAATAAGGTTTTGACAAATTAAGAATTTTTAGGAACTCCTAGATGAAAAAGAAAATCACACAGGTTCCTCTTCTGGCAATGACCAAGGAGCTCATCTCAGACAAACCCTTTTGTAGATAAAACTGAAATCTTCAGAAAATATAATTCTTGCAAACTTTAAATAACAACTACCTGAAGTTACTAAAGCATGACCAAAGACAGGCAGATACTGAAGGAAGGCCATTGCTCTGAAGAAAGAATGGCATTGGATGAATTTCCCATTTTTATAGTTTTTGGCCTGAAAGCAAGCCCTACAGAGGCTGCTCCAGGCAGAGTGACTAAAACTCAAATAGACACTCAGGACTAGTGACTTGAAGATCTAGGAACCATGGTGCTGGATGACTACAGCAGCTAGAAAGTGGAGGGCATCCCAGAAAGGAGAGAACCAGAAAGGGGGGATTTCGAATTCTGTGTCTAAATCTCAGACTGACATCCGAACCACACAGGGGTGGGGCAGAGTCCAAGAAGTTCTGCAAAGACTAAAAAGAAATTAACTGTGATTTTAAGTTGAGACAGAGCTTACAGTGCTAAAGCAAAAAATAAAAAACTCTTTAAAAGAATATGAAATAATCTAGAATTTCTATACCATATCATTTGCAGTGTCCAATGCAATCTCAAAATCACTCAGCATGCCCAGTTTCTGTCGTGCAGCTGGTAGCTACTGGACTGTAGAGCTGGAAGCCATGTGCTAACTGGTTTGAGACCCTGGCCTGGTTGACCTCCAAACACACCAGGCTCATGTGCATGCATATGCCAGAGATCCTGGCAGACCAGAGGACCAGAGAAAGGAGATCATGGCACGACCAAACTCTGCAAGGGTGTCTCTCGCTCTCTCCTTCATCCACATACTTGCTCTCTCAGGAATTAAAATCAACAAAAAAGAAAGATGAAATTAATAAACAAAGAAATAGAGAAATGTGATACCTACTCAAGAGAGAAGGCAATCAACAGAACCATCTCCTAGATAACCCAGAATTAGAAATTAGCAGACAAGAATTTTATTTATTTTTTATTTTTTTAGAGATATTTTTGCTATGGAGCACATGTGCTCACCAGAGAGACAGAGAAAGCGAGAAATCACCCCCCAGAGTGGATAGCCATGCCATAATCTTTTCTCCTCCATTTTCCTCTCAGGATTTTGGGCCTGCATGTAATGCACCCAGCATGAGTTTGAAGTTGCCAGGTCCAAGACTTGAACCATAGTTGGTCATATGGAAATTCAGCAATGTAACCACTATGCCAACTACTGGTCCTGACAAGAATTTTGAAGTAGATATGATAACTATGCTCAATAATGTCAATGAAAAATGTCGCACTGGATTTGATCACCAAACACTAGAGAATACCTCTGTGGAACACAGTTTGTGAGATGCTGTTAAGATATTTAAGTTAAGGTATCTACTGCTTTAAAGGTTTGGTTTCACTCTGGTGCTCTGTCAATATCCTGGAGACAGATATAATTCTGAGTGATGAGGCAGAGAACATACATGTACTCCATACATACATAGTTGCTATATGCCAGGCAATCTTATTTTATAGAATAGGCTTATTAATTTGGTTTAATATAAAGTATTTTATTAATAAGAAAATCTTGGAAAAGTTCAGTAATGTATTTCCTTAGTCACCTAATTAGTAAACATGGACTAAAATTCAAACTCAGTTCTGTCAGACTTCAAATCCACACTCTTCATTCTATTCTATCTTGTCATTACTCTAAGTGTGGTACGTGGACCACCTGCAGCCTAACTCCCTGGGAGCTCCTTAGAAAGGCAGAATCTTAGACCCTGGAAAGACCTACTGAATCAGAACCTGAATTTGACAAGATGCTTGGGTAATTTGTATGAACATTAAAGTTTGAGAAGCATCAGTCTGTACTGACGGTTCTCTCTTTTTTTTAAATTAGTTAATTTATTTATTATCATCACAATCTTGTTTATATTACATTGAATCACATATAACTTTACAGTGTACTACATTTCTTTTTCCAGAAGGAATACCATGCATATCAGTCAATACAGAGACATTAAAATTCCCATTTCATCATCCAATAGCTTTTCATTTTTTTCCCGATTATTATTATTATTACTATTTCAATTATTTTTTAGACAATCATTATTTCTCATTTTGCTTGTAAAAAGACTTTACCCAACATGAAATACCTCTCAGACCAATCCAGTTGAGAATACTATATACGTCATCATCAACAGGTAATAAACCATTTCTGTGTCCTACTAATGTCATGCCTCTCTATTTGTTCTCTTGCTATCTTTCTCTACGCTCTTCTCTTCTCCCACCTCATTCCACACTGTCTTATCATCGTTAACTATTTAGAACTTTTATGTCCTCCAAAATTTTGATCTGTACCACAGAGTGCAGATAGTCGGCATATATTAAGTGGATACATATAATATCATTCATATCCTGGCTTACTTCACTCAGCAATAGATCCTCCCTATCTGACCACGTTCTATCAAATGCCAGGGTCTTGTTGAGTACTGATGGTTCTCAAAGTGTGATCTCTGGAGCAGCAGCAGCATCGCCTGAAGTTTTGTTTTTTTTTTTAATAAATGCAGAGTATTGGGCCCAATCCCAGAAGTACTAAATCAGAACATCTGTTTTTTGTTTTTTGTGGGTTTTTTTGGGGGGGTGGGTTTCACTATAGGGCGCGTGTGTTCGCCAGACAAACAGAGAGAGACATAGAGACAGAAAGTGAGAAATCACCCCCCAGGGGGGATGGTCATGCCACAATCCCTTCTCCTCCATTCTCCTCTCGGGATCTTGGGCACGCACACACATGTGCCCAGTGTGAGTTTAAGCCACCGGGTCCGGGACGCGAACCGCGGTCGACTATGTGGGAATCCAGCGACATAGCCATTATGCTAACTGCTGGTCCCAGAACATCTGTTTTGACCAGCCTTTATATTTAAAGCATTCTTACAAATCAATGACAGAATCACTCATGTCTAAAAAAAAAAATTGGACAAAGAACTTGAATGGACAGGTTGTTAAAGTAGAATACAAAAATCAGTAATCATATTTTTAAATATAAACTTAATTAGTAATTGGTAATTGTAAGTTAAAACTTTTATTTTAATGAAAATGTAATTCTTTCACTTGGCTAAGATTTTACCAGGCAACCTGTGCATACCAGTACGTGTCTACATGGAATGGGTGGTGAGCTATTCTAAAGCTGACTGACAATGACTTCATCTTATAATCCCACCCATGGAAATGAATCCTAATCAGAGTTTCCCACAATATTGGAGACAATATAAATGATCAAACAATATAAATGATCAAAACCAGGAAAACTATTTAATATACGATGGTAGATTATTAGATAAAATATTATACAGCCACTAAAGTCATGCTTTCAAAGGAAAGTTAATGATATAAAATATTTCAATATAATTAAAAAGATTAAAAGGCAAGATATGAAATTATTTATAATACTATTTCAATTTCTAAAGTTTTTTTTAATTGCCAGAGGGCATATGTACTTCCTAGGGAGGGAGAGGGAGACAGAGAGAGGGAGACAGAGAGAGAGAGAGAGAGAGACAGAAAGCACCCACCAATAGGGTGTAATCATGCTGCAATCCTTTCTCCTCCATTTCTCCATCCTCAGGATTTGGGGCATGCACATGTACCCAGCATGTTTTTCACAGCACTGGGGTGAGATTCAAACCACAGTCAGCCATGTGGAATCCAGCTCCTTTACTCACTAGACTATGAGGTTGGCCCCAGTTTGTATAAAGTAAAATCAAGCTAAAATATCAACAGTGATTTTTCTCCAAATAGTGCAATTAGGGTGATCTAAATTTTTAAAAATAATTTGTTGATGATTATAATAAATGTTTATTATAATATTAGATATTAGATTTACTTCAAAATTAAGATTAGAAAAGGCTTTTTAAAAGTGAAATAGTGTGAGGGGTGTCTAGTCTGTTTGTGCTTCTATAACAAAATACCACATACTGGTTTGGCTTATAAACAATAGAAATTTATTTCTCACAGTTCTGGAGGCTGGAAAGTCCAAGATCAGGAAGTGGGCAGATTCTGTGTCTGGTGATGGCCTGTTTCCTCATATCTCAGCCATGTTCTCACTGAAACATCTCATGGCAGAAGGCATCTTTCCTTGATCTCTTTTATGAGGCCTCTGCCCCACAACTTAATCATCTCCCAAGGCCCTACATCCTAATTCTGTCACCTTGAGAGTAAGGATTTCAACATATAGACTTTGAGAAGAGGAATATAAACATTCAGACCACAGCAAGGGGGATTAACGATAACTCATATTTTCTCTCCCACTACCACCAGCACAAAAATAGAACTACTATAGAATCAACCAATTAAAAAGCACGTATTGGTCCAACCACTGTGTTATATGCTACTGGGGAACAAAATAAAGGAACGTATGAGGGAGTCTTTAAAAATTTCATGGAAAACATTCTATGAAAAAAATTCTGCATGGATTTAAAAAATGTTTTGCAACAAAATAAACTCATATCACAGGTTCATTTTTCCACAAACCTTTTGAAGTGCTTTCCTAAGTCTACATTCTCTGGCTCCAATTTGCTTAAAAGCTCAGATGAATAATTTATTTTGAGTCTCTATTTTATGTGTACATAGGTGATGAGAACTAAACAAACAACCCCAAAATATACTCCTGAAAATGAATTTGCCACTCATGTCTGCTTTTCTTTTTCTTTTTTTCTTTCTCTCTCTCACTTTTAGTTTTTTAATTTAATCTCCAAGGGCGAGAGAAACAGTTAAAAAGAGAGAAAGTAGCACCACCAACAGGGTCTTCATGTTGCCATTCATCCCCAGCCTCAGACATCCCGGATCACAGATATGTACATGCCTGGCTCATAGTGGGAAACCTAGAGACCGAACTGTGATCTGCCAGATGGCTTCCAACATTGCAGAGGATGGTGCTACTGCTGTGCCACCATAGCTGGGTCTTTGTGTGTGTGTGTGTGTGTGTGTGTGTGTGTGTGTGTGTGTGTGTGTGTTCCCTTAACTTTAGAGAGACTTTTACTATAGGATGTGTGCACTCCCCAGAAAAACAGAAAGTGAGAAATAACACCCCCCCCAGGGGGGTTGGCCATGCCACAATCCCTTCTCCTCTATTCTCCTCTCAGGATTTTGGGCATGCACACATACATAGCATGAGTTTTAAGCCTCTGGGTCTGGGACTCAAACCATGGTCAACCACATGGGAATCCAGCAACATAACCAGTATGCCATTTACTGGTCCCAGCTGGACCTTTTTTTAAAGATAATGTTTCACTCTATCACAATTCTTCTGCCTCAGCCTCTCAAGTACCTGAGACTACATGCATTAGCACTGTGCCTGTTTTTTTTTTTTTGGTTATTTGTTTGTTTGTTTGTTTTTCCCTATGGGGAGCATGCACTTGCTGGACACAGAGAGAGAACAAGAGAGAGAAAACACCCCCTGAAGTGGGGGGATGACCATGCTTTAATTCCTTCTTCTCCATTCACCTCTCAGGACAGTGTGTTTTTCAAGCTACCAGTGCAGTACTTGAACAGTGAGGTCAGTCATGTGGGATCCAGCCACCTTAATGACCACACCACTGGCTGGCCCCTCTGCCTGACTTTATTAGGATGGGCCAGGAATTAACCTGGGCCTCCCATATGATCACAGCCTACCAAGTAGCAGCAATAGCCCAAGCAGTACTGTGATGAGGCCTACATGTCCTTCGGTCAAGAACTGTGACGAGTTGAGACCTTCTCCTACATGTGTGCTGAGTTGGCCTGTCACAGTGTTATAAATGATGGCAGAAGACATGAAACTCCTGAGCTGGAGTCAGGACTTTATTACTCGTGGCATCAACTCACATAAGCTTCAAATTACATCAGTTCCTCTTGCTCTCAAAGTCTCGCTAGAGCACCACAGGCAGGTCTAGGTGAATGCTGTACACTGGAGATTTGCGTCAGGCCTGAGGAGGCTTGAGCTCAGAGAACCTGAATTTTTTATAATGAACTGCAAGGGAACCTGCCCAAACTTTGGCCTGGAGGGAGACATTACATGACTACACTTAACAGTAAATGAACCTGCCTTCCATTCTAGTAGGAGATTTGATCTCTAGTTTCCAAGACCCTTCACTCTACGAATGCCACCAGAGCCTCTGCTCACATGACAGGAGGAGACATGGGAGACTCACAGGAAATTGTCTCCCAGTGCCTTTTTCAACATTTTTTGGTAATTTTGTATTTTGATACTTCAAATTTACAGAAAAGCCGCAAGAATACTGAACTTCCTTTTATCCTTTTGTTGACTAACTATGTTTTGCATCATTTCCTTCCTGATCAATTGATCAGTTGATAGATAGAAATATAGATAAATATAGGGCTAGCCCCATGGCCTGGTAGTTAAGGGAGTCACATGGCTGACTGTATAGTTCGAATCCCAATCCAGGTGGCTTGAAGAACTTGTCACAGGACCAGCAGATGACATAATGGTTATGTCGCTGGACTCCTACATGGTTGACCATGATTCGAGTCCTGGACTTGGTGGCTTCAAACTCATGTCAGGTGTGTGTGTGTGTGTGTGTGTGTGTGTGTGTGTGTGTGTCCAAAATCCCAAGAGGAGAATAGAGGGGAAGGGATCACGATGTGTCTCTATAGCAAAAATATCTCTCTCTAAAAAAAGAAAGAAAGAAAAACATGTCAGGAATGTGTGCATGAGTGCTCCAGATCCTGACAGGATGGAAAAATGGAGGAGAGGGGATTGTGGTGTGACCACACCCCACTGGGGGGGTGCTTTCTCCCTTTCCCTTTCTCCCTCTCTCCCTATCTCTCTGTCTCTCTCTGGAAAGTGCATGTGCCCTCTGGCAAATTTTAAAAAAGAAATACAGATAAGTGTGTGTGTGTGTGTGTGTGTGTGTGTGTGTGTGTGTATATATATATATACCAATGTGTGTGTGTGTGTGAGAGAGAGAGAGAGTTAAAGCATTTATTTTTGGAATAACTTGTGAGTGAGTAAGCTGGAAAAAATTCCAGCTTTTTACCTTTAATTAATTTATTAAATTTCAGCTTTTTACCTTTAATTAATTTATTAAATCATTGGGGAAAATGCAGAAACTGGTTTTTCCTATGCAGAAACATGTCAAGACTTTGCCAATGACCTGATAGTTTATATTGCCTAAGAATCAAGACATTCTCTTACCCCATGAATTTAACAGAATCTTGGAGTTTTACATTGATACAGCACTATCATTTAATCTAGAGTTGTTACGCAATTTCATCTTTCCCAATCATCTCCTTTACAGCTAATTGTTTCTGATCCAGGATCCACCATAGCATCACTCCCTGCATTTGCTGCCATGTCTCTTTAACTCACCTTTGGTCTGAAACAGCTCCTGTCTCTGTCTTTCTTGATCTTGTCATGTTTTTAAAGCTCGGAATGGACTCTTCTGTGATATGTCCCTCAGGTTGCATTTGCCCAGTGTTTCCTCATGATTAGATTCAGGTTCTGCATGTCCTGGCAGGGAAGCCACCACAGTGATGCTGTGCCCTTGTCAGCACATTCTATTAAGAGACATACGGTGGAAGTTTGTCCCAATATTGATGGCGTTAAATTTGATCACATGGTTAAGAAGGTGACTGCCCCGTTTCTCTACTATAAGTTACTATCATGCTTTTGTAATTAACAAATCGTTTATTAGGAGATATTTCAAGAATAAGTGAATATGCTGTTCTCCGTCAAAAACTTATCCATGATGGCCCAGACATTGTGTGCTCTGAGGCCACATGGAAGGCCCAGGTTTGGGATCCCAGCCCAACCTAAACAGGCTGGGCGAGGTGACACATGCCTGTGGTCTTAGCTGGCTGGGAGGCTGGGGCAGGAGGATAGTGATATACAGGAACCATTGATAATCTTTCTCACTCTCTCTCTTTCTCTCTCTCTCTCTCCTCTCTCTCTCTTTCTCTTTCCTCTCTCTCTGGGCCCAGGATCCCAAAGGAAGAGAGATATGGAGGAGAGAGGACTGCTGCATGACCCTTCTCCATGGAGGCTGCTTTCTCACTTCCCAATCCTGTCTCTCTCTGGTGAGTGCACACATCCTCTGGCAGGATTTAAAAATATTTATGTTCCCCTATCGAGGGATATTTGGACTGGTTCCAGTTTTTTATTATTATGAATAAAGCTGTTACTAATATTCTCGTACAAGGCTTTTTGAGGACATATGCTTTCACTTTTCTAGGGTAAGTATTTAGGTATGGAATTGGAAACTAAGGTCATAGGATAGGTGTGAGTTCAAATTTATGAGAAATTACCAAATTGTTTTCCAAGACAGTTGTGCCATTTTATACTTCTATCAAAAATGGTGCTTTGGGACCAGCAGTTAGCATAATGGCTATGTTGCTGGACTCCCACATAGTCGACTGTGGTTTGCGTCCCAAACCTGGGGGTTTAAAATTCATGCCGGGTGCGTGTGCGTGCGTGCCCAAGATCCCAAGAAGAGAATGGAGGAGAAGGGATTATGGTGTGGCCATCCCCCCTGGGGAGTGATTTCTCGCTTTCTGTCTCTCTGTCTGTCTCTGTCTGTCTGGCGAGCGCATGCGCCCTATAGTGAAAACCTCTCCAAAAAAAAATGGTGCTTTAAAAGTTTTTTGTTTTTTTTTTTTTTTTAAAGGAGTTCCAGTCACTCCATATCCTTGCCAACATTTTTTGTCAGTGTTTGTAATTTAGCCATCCTAGTAGTGGTATAGAGGTATCTCACTATGGCTTGCATTTATTTCTCCCTGCTAACTACTGATGTTAAACACTTAAAAAATTCTATTGATCTATTTTTATGATCTAGAGTGTGTGCACATGCTTATCAGAGAGAGAAAACCCTTTGACAATGTCTCATCATGCTGTGATTCCCTTTCCCCAGCTCTCCAGCACTTTATGTTCTCAGAGATCCAGGCACATACCTGGCATGTTTTGAGGCCAGCCTGGGAACCAGAACCCACAGTCAGCCCTGTGGCTTTCAGCACTACAGTCTAGTCTGCTACGGACTGCACCACCCAGCTAGGCTGGAATGCTTTTTAAATGTCTACTGGCTGTTTGGATAGGTTTCCTTGACAAGTGTCTGCTCAAATCTTTTCTAAAATCAGTTTCATTGAGCTATAATTCCTATACCATATCACTTACCAATTCAAAGTGTACAATTCAATGATGTGGGACATTTTTATCACCCTAAAAGGAAGCTCTGCTCTGCATAGCCATCATTCCTCATCCCTACCTCTTCACCACTCGTTAGCAACCCTTAATCTGCTTTCTGTTTCTATAGCCTAGCCTACTATAGACATCTCAAAAAAATGGAATCATACAGTGTGCGGTTCTTTGTGACGGACTTTTTTCACTTAGCAAAATGTTTCCAAGGTACATCCATTTTATAATATGTATCAATATTTCATTTCTTTTCTTTTTATTACCAAGTAATAGTTCATTGTGCGGATATGCTCCATTTTATTTATCCATTAATCAGGTGATGGGCATTCGGGTTTCCACTTTTTGTTTTTTATTAATGCTGCTATTCTGTACAAGTTTTTGTGTAGACATATGCTATTATTTCTCTTGAATATACACACGGGAGTGGAATTATTGGTAATTCTATGTTTAATTGTTTGAAGGCCTGCAAGACTGTTTTCCATTTTACATTCTCACTAGCAATTAAAATGATTCCAATTTCTCCTCCTCATCACCAACACTTGTCATTATCTATCTTTTTATTAGAGTAGTTGCATCCTAATGGGTGTAAAGTGGCATCTCATTATGTGATTTTGTATGTGTGTGTGTGTGTGTGTGTGTGTGTGTGTGCAAGAGAGACAGAGAGAGAGAGAGAGCGAGAGAGAGGAAAGTACCCTCAACACCAACAGGCTTGGTCATGCTGCAGTCCTTTTTCTTTCAGTTTTCCATGGGGTCAAAATCCTAGACACACACATGCATGCCCAGTATGAAATCTCTGGAGCTGGGACTAGAACCCTGACCAACCATGTGAGATGCAGCTTCCTCTGTACAGTGCTTAACTGCTGTGCTACAGAGCTAGCTGTTATTATGGTTTGGACTTTCATTTTCCTGATGGATGGCCCTTTACATCTTTTGTCACTTTTTTTTTTATTGAGTTGGCTGCCTTTGGTTAGTAAATTCTAACAGTTATATATATTCTGGATACAAGTCCTTTGTTAAATATGTTTCATAAACATCTCAGTCTGTGCTTACCTAATCATTTTATTGATAGTATCAATTGATGACCAAAGTTTTAAACTTTGGTGAAGACCAAATTTATCAATTTTTTTCTTTTATGTGTATATTTTTTCTTCTGTGTCTTGCCATAGAAAGTTTTGCCTACTTGCAGCTCTTGAAGCTATTCTCCTATGCTTTCTTCTATAGTTTTTGTATTTTTTTAGCTTTTAATTTTTAGGTTTATGACCCATCTAAAATTGATTTCTGTTTTGATAGGTTAAAGTTTATTTTTTTCTGTAAGGATATTTTATTGTTCTAGTACCATCTTTGCTTTCCCCCACTTAATTTTTGTTTACATTATTTCTCCTTTTGTTGTTGTTTATTTCTTCCATGAGCAAGAGAGATAGAGAGAGACAAGAGACACAGAGAGAGACAGCACCCCAAACAAGGTCTTGACACCATGATCCACCCCCAGCCTTCAGCCAGTCCTATATCATGTGCTGTTCCAGGCCTGGAGTACTTAGAGAGGTCTCCAGATTTGAACCAGGAGTCTTCCCATGTGAGATCATATCACAGAACATCACATTTTACTGCTGTACCACCCTCTGGTCCCCAGCATTACTTGTCAAAAAATTAATTGACCATGTAAGAGTAGACTACTTCTGGACTATCTGTTTTCTACATGTTTTTTTGTTTGTTTTGCTTTGTTTTCAATTCTTTTTTTTTAAAGAGAGACAGAAAGCAAAAGAATCACCCCCCAGGGAGATGGCCATGCTACAGTCTCTTCTCCATTCTCCTCTCGGGATCTTGGGCATGCACGCACACGCACCCAGCTTGAAGTTTAAGCCATCGGGTTCAGGGCTCAAACCGTGGTCCACTACGTGGGAGTCCAGCGATGTAACGATTATACCATCTACTGGTCCTTGTTTTCAATTTTTTACCACACTCTTCATTAGGGCATCTTAGCCAAAGTGATATTTTAAATTAATGGTATTTAAAATTAGTTTTGGAAAAAGGTATTAAGTAATTATAGTTTTACCTGTCCAGAAAGTATAGTTACTGATGAACATGAATCAATCATTAGATTGCCACTATATTTCCATATACATTACCATGTAAAAGAAATTCTATGATTTATTATTTGGTAATGACCAAATATTAAAAATGAACTAATACTTCCTTTTTGGTTCATTTTTTAATATTTGCTAGTGGATATTTAACAGAGAGAGAGAGAGAGACAGGGAGAGAGGGAAAGTGAGAAAACACCCCGAAGGGGGCTAGCTATACCACAATCCCTTCTCCTCCATTTCCTCCTCCTTTGGGGATTTGGGGCATGCTCGCACACATGTCTGGCATGTTTTTCAAGCTGCTGGGGCCAGAACTCAAACTGTGCAGTCAGCCATGTGGGATCCAGCTAACTTAACTACCATATCACCATGCTACCAGCTGGCCCTGGTTCATTTTTAATGAAGACAAAATCAAATGATTGATAAGCAAAGTCAGTAAGTGATATTTAATCTAATAAGTTCTTTTTATTGGATTCCAAGTATTCTTCTAGTTACTTTATAATTCTGTGGAGCTTGAAAAACAAATTTAAATAGCAAGAAAAAAATACACTGAAGCAAAGAAGGAGCTTTTGCTTTCTGGCTGTGCTGAGAGATTTGCTTAGTAAAGTGCCGCGAGGACTGGCAGTAGCATTGTGTGTTTGT
Organism: Tupaia belangeri chinensis; assembly: GCF_000334495.1. Taxonomy (NCBI): domain Eukaryota; kingdom Metazoa; phylum Chordata; class Mammalia; order Scandentia; family Tupaiidae; genus Tupaia; species Tupaia belangeri. The sequence continues at coordinate 5,877,495 of NW_006159662.1, forward strand.
ATGAGTGTGTGTGTGTGCACGTGTGTGTGCGTGCGTGTGTATGTAGTTCACCACATGAGACAATGGGGGAATGGATATGTCCAACTCACTTAGCTTTTTCCAAGACTACTAGGCAGACACACCAAGACATTAAGGGAGTGGTATCTTTAAACATACAGATAGAAACATAAAGAGCATGTCGGGAGGGACATGAAAACCAAGCAGGCCGGGATTTGAAACCTGGCTCTACCATTAGCCAATTATAATTCCTTTGAGCTTCCGTTTCCTCCTCTGAAAGGTAGTGGTAATAATACCTTGTAGCAGAGTTGTTGTGAGGATCAAACGAGATTAAATGTTAGTGATTTGTGGTCGGGAACCACACTTTCACTTATTACCATGGCGAGGGGTGGATGTCTATCTTCTTTCCCGGCTCCCTCAACTTTTAGCTGTGTGATGTGATCTCAAGGAGCACGGGTTTGGGAGTCCGTTGGACTCTAGGTAGGAATCCTGGTTTTGCTCTTAAGACCTTGTTTAATGTCCCTGAGCCTCAGCAGTAAGGATAACTAACATGTTATTAATGTGCACGTGGTTTATATTTAGTTCCCACCACAGCAACTGGCAAATGGGAGCTATTCAATACAAGCTGTTTCTCTCCAACATGTGTTTCTCAAATGTGAATGGCCTCACGTGCTGTGGGTGAGTGGGGTGTTGGTATGACAGAGAAGGCATGACAGTCCCTATGCAATTTTTGCCCAGCACGTTAATGTTTTTCTTTTTAAGCTTATTTTTAATGATGATAGCTCATGCACATGGATGAGAGAGAGAAGCAGCCTTGACAGGGTCTTGTCATGCCACAATCCTCCTCTCCCAGCCCCAGTCCTCCAGTTCATTGGGATCCTGTGCAGCTGTGGGCAAACTCCTGGCGTGCTTGCATCCGCCAGCCAGGGATCTGAACCCGCGGTCAGCCATGTGGTCCTCAGCACTACAGTTCAATAGCTACCCACTGTGCCAAGCAGGCTGGGCCATGGTAATGTTTAGAAACAACCAGCAGCCACCATTCTCACAGTAACTTCCTACCTCGTTAAAGAGGAAACTGTAGCACCCTATGAAGGCTTTAAGGAAAAAGCTAAGAATACAGAGATCTGCCTTCTTTTGCCGCAGGGAGTGACTGTACAGTGACTGTGGAAACCACTGTGCTGTCCTCTTGTCAAGCTTTCTGGGGAAACTGAGGGTTCAGTTGAAGAAACTGTGAAGATACCTCCCTTTGCATTAGAAGGATGAGTTTGTGAAGAATGCTGCTCTTTAAATGGAACATTTAATTTTGATGAACCTGGTCCCTGCCAGAAGCAAATGCCCTCCAAGACTTAAAAATCTCAAAGAGGCAGCAAGAGCCCTCAGTTTCAAAGCTGGGATGCATCCTGCAAATGTTCATGTAGATTGAGGTTTAGCAGGGCTAATATGTTATTAATATTGGTTTCATCCTTGTTTTAGTGAAGGCTCTGGTTATAAACTTGCATAGGTTTTGGATGATCTGTCTCAACCCTATTTTTCCCCACCAACCCTGTTATTTTTAGTGAGCTATTTGCAGACCATGGAAGCTTTTCAGGAACTATAGATAGTGTTACAGCAGAGACATCTGTATACTTTCTTTTCTCTCAGTTTCTTAAGTATATAAAAAAAAATCTAAGCAATCAATGTAACAGTATAGTACATGAAGATTTCAAAAAGTTCATTGGGGGGCAGCAGGTGGCATGGTGGTTACGGCACTGGATTCCCACATGGCCCACCATGGTTCATGTCCTGAACCCAGAGGCCTGAAACTCAACACAGGGAGAGTGTGCATATGTGCTCAAAATCCCAGGAGGAGAATGGAGGAGAAGGGATTGCAGTCCTTGGGGGGTGATTTCTCACTTTCCCTTTCACTGTCTCTCTCCGGCCAGTGCACATGCCCTGTGGCAAAACCTTATGGATTCCCACATGGCCCACCATGGTTCATGTCCTGAACCCAGAGGCCTGAAACTCAACACAGGGAGAGTGTGCATATGTGCTCAAAATCCCAGGAGGAGAATGGAGGAGAAGGGATTGCAGTCCTTGGGGGGTGATTTCTCACTTTCCCTTTCACTGTCTCTCTCCGGCCAGTGCACATGCCCTGTGGCAAAACCTTAAAAAAAAAAAAAAAAAGTAAAAGAAAAAATGGAATTTAGGGACCAAGTTGGCATAATGGCTATGTCGCTGGACTCCCATGTAGTCGGCCGTGGTTCGAGTCCCTGACCCAATGGCTTAAACTCACACGGGGCATGTACGCATGCATGCCCAAGGTCCCGAGAGGAGAAGGGATTGCGGCGTGGCCATATCCCCTGGGGGGGATTTTTTGCTCTCTGTCTCTCTGTCTCTATCTTCCTGGCAAGCGCATGCACCCTATAGCAAAAATATCTCCAAAACAATAGAATTTAAGTATGAGTATTTTGGGGCAAAAAACTTTCTGAAATCCATGCATAGTTTTTTCATAAACTTTATGAAGGCCTCTTATACCTACATAAAAGATAATACTTAAAACAATGGCTCACATTCTTATTTTTAAAAATAATTTACATTTAACAGTGGTTCACATTTACCACGTACTCTTTACATGTGTTAACTCATTTAATTCTTATAACACACCTCCAAACTAGAGGCCGTGATTAAACCCATTGTGTGACTGCAGAAACTGCGTTCTATAAATAACATGAGCCCATTGAGATGAACTAGCACACCCAAGGACACACAGCCAGAAAGTGGTGGAGTGAGAATTAAAATCTGTGTTTTTTCTCTGTATGCGTATAAACACACACATCATATTGCTTTGTTTTGTCAGTTTTGTAACCTAAACGGGATTATACTTACATTGTTTCTTTAATGTACAAACTCTGTCCTATTAGAAAACCTCAGTGAAGGAAAGCTGTTAGTAATTCTCAGCTATTTACATTTCACAAGTCTCATGTTTCATTCCAAGAAATCAGGCTCATCAATTATTCGCATTTGGTAACATGTTAATTATACAAATAATTAGCCTTGAGACTAGACATGAACATGAAAGTATAATGAATGGTTTTGCTAATTGCTCTTTTCTGTCATGGACAGTCACTGGTCGGAGTTTGAACAGCTCCCATACTGAGCTTGCTAAATTCTCCCACCTCTCACTGTGTGGAAGAGACCAGGGTTAACAGCTACCCTCTGTCATGGCGACCCTAGCCCATTGATGATGACTGTCGGGAGCACCGGGTTGGGAGGCATTGTGGGGCCACCTTTGGTGAGTCCATCTGCCATTCACGGAGGCCGTGGGTTGGCAGCAGGTGACCCCGATATTTGTCATCCTTGACCTGAGTGATGAGAAGAGAGTTCAGAGGTCACGGCACTGTACTTTGTTCCCTCTCACAAGCGTTCCGACATGCTAGGTCTCGGGAGGAAATGGGTCTGAAAATGAGCCAGAAGTAGGCTCTAGCCTAATAAAGAAAGGCATAAATGACTACATGTAATTTTAGAAGTGCAAAGTGCCCAAAGAGTAAGCGAGAGCGGGACAGAAGGGATCAGAGGACAGAAGGATTATTTCTAGTAACAGGAGGGCAGGGGCAGAGATGGAGCGCAGAATGAATCAGGCAAGCCTCAAAGGATAGCAGGGAGTGGAGTGGGGGTGTGGTACGGCACGAGGGCTTAGCTCTTTTTCTGTTTCTGGGCAGATGAATCACCTGCTGTAACAAGAAGGCAATGTGAAACCAGAGCATGGACCAGGGAAGGGTGTCATGTGGCTGGGAAGTAGGAAAATAAAGGAAGGAAACGTTGGGAAACAAGGGCAGGCCCAGGTTGAGAAGGGCCTGGGAAGGCCAGATCTGGAATGTTCTAGAACAATATTTCTCAAGGTGGGTCCACAGGATGTTCATAGTTGTTACATGACAAATGGATCCTGTTGGATCCTGTTTGAGAGACATTGAATTAAACAGATTTCTCTACCTCAGGAGTTTTCAGAGGTTTAAAATACTAATATACATTGTGAATCCCCAAAAGGGACCTGTAGTTTACAAAATTTCCAAACATAGTGATCAGCGAAGTGTTTTTTCCTTGGAGTACTTCATGAGATCAGAGGGGTGCTCCACGTGTGGTCATGAGAGTGATAGCCCTAGGGTGGTGTGATCCCACAGAACACGCGGTCTATGTTACTTGCTAACTGACACGCTGACTCATCTATTGTTGCAGGAATCGGGAGAACATTGCCCCA
>NW_006159662.1:5881765-5888866 GCF_000334495.1 Tupaia belangeri chinensis
TCCCTGTTTTCCCTTGGCTTATTGCTATAAGGATGGGCATTCCATGCGGACCCATTGTCCCCTTTCAGCCAGACCCAGAGTACCGACACCACCTGATGAAACTCCCCTTTGTTTCGGCTCCTGTGGTGCCTACTTTTTTTTTTTTTAAGTTTTTTCCACAAGGTGCATGTGCTCACCAGAGAGAGAGAGACAGAGAGACAGTGAGAAGGAAAGTGAGAAATCATCCTGCCACACCCCAATCCCTTCTCCTCCATTCTCCTCTCAGGACTTTTGGCATGCACGCACATGTGCCCATCATGATTTTCAAACCACTGTGTCCAGGACTCTAACCATGGTTGGCCATGTGAGAATCCAGCACCTTAACTACCACACCACCTGCTGGCCCACCTCATGGTGCCCGCTTTGAATCTCCTGTCTGTCTTCCTGGATCCCCAACAGCCTATCTCATTCCCCCTGATTCCTCCCAGCCTGCCCAAACCCCTTCCTTGACCCAGCTCTGACTTCTGCATCCTGAACATGCTCTGGTCCTCCTGGTAAACCTCGCCAAGTCCTGTCTCAAGCTGCTCATAGCTTTGGTGTGACTGTGGCTCCAGCTCCTGCCACTCATTCAGAGACAAAGTCACCTGCACAGTATCTTCTAAGAAGCTGGGCTCAGGCATCCCTGATAAACCCTCTTCCACCTTTCCCAGCGATGGTGGCTTCCAGGTGAGAGTTCATAAATCTGCTTTGGAGGGATGAGTAAGCAGCTTCTATATTTAACATCATTTAATTATCCCCCATGGAAGGGAGAAAATCTTAGCAATGACATGTTTAGAGCTGCACTTCCAAGAAGCTTTGTTTGGGCAAAATTGGGTGGGATCTCTAAGCTTTTAGAGGCCTTCTGTTGTTCACCAAGAAGTCAACTGCAGTGAGATTAAATGAGGCTGGACGAGTGGGCAAAATCTTGGCAGATGAGCTTGGATGGGAAATAGGAGTAAATCAGAGAGAAAAGGTACAAACTGTAGACAATGGAAGGCTACCACGATGAACCAACTGCTGTCAGTGTGAAAAGGACTAGAGACTCATTGCAGAGTGTATAGGAAAGACTCTGGCCCAAAGGGCTAACTCATTTTTGGAAATTATTAGGAAGAATGAAAGGGGAGGGGAGCCCAAAACAAACAATTCCCTTACCCTTGTTTCAAACACGGACTGAAATATACAGTTCTGCTTAATGTATTTCAAGGCAAAAGTAATGCAGTTTTCAAAAGAGAAGCGTTAGTTCTATGGCTCAATGAGTGAGGCAGCTGGAAGCCACACGGCTGACCATGGTTCAAATCCTAGCCAGGCAACTTAAGGAGCACACTGGGCATGTGTCGTGCACCTCAATCCTGACGGGATGGAGATATGGAGGAAAAAGGACTGTAGTGTAACCACACCCCACCGAGTGGTGCTTCTCTCTCTGTCCCTCTGGTGAGCATATGCACTCACTGGGAAAGAAAAAAGAAATAATGAAGTTTACAAGGCATTTTGGTTGATTAAGGGGCTGGAGGGCCTTCCGTATGCGGCCACGGTAGAGGCCGGAGGCTTAGAGCTTATTAGCACTAAGAGGTATCTTGAGATTTTCTCAAGAGTTCAAGCAAGTAAAAAATGGTTACTAAATGTATGGAACTCATTACCCCTCAAGAGGTAGCACAGGCTGAAAATAGAAATAGGTTTAAAAACTGCTTACATAACAGCGTATCATACTGAGATGAGATAATAAGGAGGCCAACCCTTCCTAACAGGCGCGCCATAGCCTCGCTCTCAGCATCAGTGGAGAAGATTTTGGGTGGGGCCACACATGGCAATCTTACCTTAAAAAAAAAAAAAAAGCCTGTATGAAAGTGTATGTTGTCCTATTGTCAGGCACCTTATATTAGGTACCAGGTAGGCCCTTTTATATGCATTAGGTTTGATCCTTACAATAATGCTGCTAGATTCCATTGTCCCCACTACATAGATAAGAAAGCAAAGCTCAGGTAAATAACTAGCTCAGGGTCACATGGTGATTAAATGGAGTCAGGACTGAAGCCCATGTAAAAAAAGCAATACTATCTATCTATCATCTCACCAATTTCTTCTTTTTTTTTAGAATTACTTATTTTATCTTATTTATCATCGTTTTTTTTTTTTTAATTTGCTACAGAGCACGTGCACTCACCAGAGAGAGGCAGAGAGAGAGAGAGAAAGAAAGAGATAGAGGGAAAGTGAGAAAATAAGCTGCCAGATCTGGGTCTTGAACTGTTGTCAGCCATGTGGGAGTTCAGCGCCCTAACTACCACACAACCATCTCACCAATTTTTGAGGTTTTCCTGTCCCTTAGGCCTAAATTTAGTATAAGACTATCAGCCCAGATTCCAAAAATGGTGCCTTTGATACTTTGTTCATTGCATAAAATGATCTTGGTTATTATAGGACAGTGCATTTGTTCATATTCCTCAAATGACCAAAGTACACAACAAAGGGACCAGCAGGTGGCATAGTGGTTTAGGCACCGGACTTCCACATGGCCAATCACAGTTCGAGTCCCAGACTTGGTGGCTTGCTTTCTCACTTTCCTTCTTCCTCTCTAGTGAGCGAACATGCCTTATAGAAAACTTTAAAAAATAACAATATGAAATAAAATAAATTAATGTAGTTTTTTTTTTTTTAAAAAAAAGTACACAGCAAAAGAGAGGCGACAACTGGGATCTGGGGCTGAGACAGGAAGGGGAATGGAAAGAATATCAAAGGCTTAATATAGTTTAGGCATGGCACATATTTCACATGTAATTTTCAAAACTCACATGATAATTTTCATTTTAGAGTTGAGAAGACTGAGTCTCAGAAAGGTCATATAAAATACCTAAGAACCCACAGTGCATAAGCAATAGACCCAGAGGGTGCAGACAGCTCTGTCTAATGCCAATGCCCCCTCCCTGGGAGTGGAGGACCATCCACCACCGCTCCTCCCTCACAGGAAGGCCACAGTAGGAGACCCTCCCCATTTCAGGGACCTCTCTGGAGGCTCAGCACTTCTGCTAAGTCAGCTGCTGGAAGGGGCTGAGAGTTCCTGGCTCTTTTGAAATTTGAGTTGGTTTGTGTCTGTTGGATGAATTTTGACCTTTCCCATCCTTCACCTTGTATTTTCTTCTAGTCAGCTCTGGTGCTGATTTTTTTTAACAAGACAGATGGATATTCCAGTTCCATGAACTTAGTGTTTCTTGACCTTGGCGTATGGATATTAGGAGCAGGATACGTCTTTGTTGTGGAGAGACCTTTGGTATCTCTACCGTCTAGATAGTTGTAACCTCTTCCTCCTCCCCACCAGTTTTGAAAATGTCTGCAGACTTGCCAAATAGTGCAGAGGGGGCGGGGAAATCACCTCTAGCTGAAAACCAGGGCTGTAACTCAAGGAGGGCTGCAGGGTCGCTTTACCTTCCTACCTAAAGCTCCAGGAACCATGTAAACCAAAGAGGTGATTAAGTGACACCTGTGGGTGGAGTCTGGGGTTTTCTGATTTGGGGGAGGGAACGCAGCGCACAGATTGCTGGCCCCGGACTTCCTTGATGCCCCCACGAGACGTTAAAAATGTAGAGCTTTCAACGTGCAGATGGCTCGCGCTGCTTAATTACCAGCCGAGAGCATGCTAACATTTTCCTCCCTCTTCCATCCTGCAACAGCCCGCCAGGAGCAGTGGAGGCATTAACGACGGGGAGCAATTGCCCTTTCCCGCATTCTTATCACACACTAATTATTTTATTCTAAAGAGACAAAGTAGAGAGAATGTAACATATGATTCTGACGACAACACTTAAAAAAAAAAACTGTCTGCTTTTCCTAGAGAAAAGAGCATTGGAGCTGGTTGCTAAGCAACTGGGTAACTGCAGACTCTGGTACTGGCCAGTCTGGTTTCGGAAATGAGCCATAAAAGGAATTCCCCAGTGAGAAGGGATCCCATACCATTGCCTGGTTGCCATGGACACCATACATAAGTGATGGATTCTGGGTTACAGACCCTGCTTAAGAAAAAAATAGGTTGTCTCTGCTTAAGGCTCCAATGGTATAAGAAAGGTATGGAAGCCTTCTTCCTCCACCTTATCCATGTGGGCACGCCCTGGCCCCTTCTCCAGTGCTCCCCCCGAAAGAGGTCTGAATCTAAGTGGCTGAGACATTGCATCCAATTTCAACTCTGCTTTTATTTAATATGTTCCAGTCTTTGCTGGAGTTGGAAGAGAGACTGCAATCTGGAAAGCGAATTTTTAAGCAAGAAAAGATGCCTCCGGTGGCAAGCCAGCTGTCTGTCTGTCTGACATCCACCCCTGCTTGGGGGCCACACAGCGCTAAGATCAGGCACGAGGGCAACTCTCTATGTTCACACGTTCTATTGGAATTTTGCAAAACAAGAGAGATTAGCAGAGAAAAAAAGACAATAGCCGTGACTCCAAAATGAAATTGGCATGTCACGCAGAGCAAGGCAACAATAGGCCACTGCAATTCTGTCAGAAATTAGAAACAGACTTCAGATAATGGGAGTGAAAACTAAGAGGCAAATATGAAGACGTGGGGCTTAAAATACAAGGTGCAGGTCTCATGGGGCTTTCTGGGGAAGTCAGGAGGACAGATACACCCGTGACATCGTTGACACTGTCCTCATGGTCAGGACGCTAGAACAGTTGACTCTCACCTGTAAGTGTCACGAGGAGACTGAGGCCCAAGAGCAGCGGTGATTTGCTTGGAGACTCGCAGACAAACATTTCCAAATGTGGTCTATAAAGGACAATTCTGCATTTTAATATCACTGCATAATAGCCCCAAAACTTAGCAGCTCAAGAAAACAAACAAAAAATCTTGCAGCTTCTGTGGGTCACGAAGCCAGGAGCTTCTTAGCCTCTGACTTGAGGTCATTCTAGAAGCTACAGTCAAGATGTGGAGGAGCTATAGCATCTCTGGGCTGCAGCGAGGGAGGGTCTGCTTTCAGGCATGCTGCTGGCCAGGCTCAGGTCCTCCCCGGCTGTGGACAGGAGGCTTCAGTTCCATGCTCTGTTGCCCTCTCATCTAGACAGTTTGCAACATGGTGGCTGCCTTCCCTCCTAGCCAATGAGCACCCAAGACAGAGCCATAGTCTTCTGAAATCTAAGCTTAAAAGTGCCGTGTCATCACTTTGTCCGTATTTCACTTGTTAGAATCGAGGTAATAGGTCCAGCCCACGTTGAAGACGAGTGGATTGAATTCCATAAAGACCTGAATACCAGGAGGCAGGACCATTGGTGACTGTCTTAGGGCCATTGGTGGCCAGTGCACTGGCTGTGAATGAGAGAGACTGAGGCTGGGGTTGAGTATTTCCCTGGGCATGGAAGATGGGAGAGGAGCGAATATGGGGGCCTGGGAAGGGGCAGCTAGTGGGAACTAAGGGGAGAAGAGGAGAGGAAAGATCAATGAAGAAGATAGCAGAGAAGGAATCTGGTAGAGGGAACAGGGAAATGGAGGGGAAGGGAGTCTAATGAAGGACAGAAATTGTGAGAAAACACAAAATAGGAAGGGCTATGGAGAAGAATAGGAAGTGTAAGAAGACATAAAGACCAGGCCGAGAGGAGGAATAGGGGGAGGGTGGAGAGAGCCGGAAGCAGAGAGCAAAGAGCTTAAGCAGATAGTGCAAGAGAACAGAGGGAGGAACTCACTGGTAAGAGGTGAGTTGTGGGGAAAGTCATGAAAACTCTACAGAAGAGATGGAAAAATAGGAGCTATTTTGGGGCTGGGCAGAAGGTAGCAATTGGGGAAAACAATGACAATTAATGCTAAAGATTTATGAACTGCTAAGAATTTTACGTGTTACCTCATTTAGTCTTCATCGCCAGCCAGCCAACACTGTAGATGCTGTTATTTATAGTATTTCAGAGTTGAAAAATGGAATCTTGGAAGGATTAAGTACCTGTTCAAGGCTATACAGCCAGGAGGTGGCTGCAGGTGCATGGAGGCAGGGCAGGCCACCTTCTCTCTGGCAATCAGCCCCAAACTTCATGGTCATCTTGGCTGGGGCAGGAAAGGGTTTTGAGGTGGGGAATTTAGTCCCTTATCCTAACCATACATAGACAGCAGATCTTGTCTCTTCTACCAAACTCTGTAACCCTCAGTCCTAGTGCAGATTTGGAAGGCTGGATTGCATGCTGGTGATAAATAGTAGGCTATTCAGAACACAAGGTCCAAGGCGAATGCTTCAGTTTATTATGAGAACATAATACATACAAAGGATACAGCCCACATATGAGGGATCTTCAAAAGCTCCATGGAAATGCATATTCTGAAAAAGCTATGCGTGGATTTCAAGTTTTTTGCACTAAAATAAAGTCATACTTTAATTCCATTTTTTTGTGCAGACTTTTAAAATCCCCTGTTATTAAAATAAAGTGTTTCTGCTATACCATATAGTTAGTTATTTCTCCATATTTAAGTTGCCAAAAGTCAAGAGGGCACCATGTCTTATTCTTCAAATCCCCCGTAGTGTCTCACACTGTCTTAAGCAGATATTCAAAAAACTTGGTGGAACTAAAAATTTCCTTCTGCTGAATCCAATGAGAAATTCCACTGCCGTGAAGTGGGAAGAGAATGATTCTCCCCCTGCAGGCCTGCCTCTTCACTAGCTGTTTAACTCTGGGTAAATTTCTTAGCCAGGCTGGAATGCAGTGTCCTGGTCTGCAAAATAGGTTGGCTACATGATCTTTAAAGTTTTACTTTGTTTTTAACTGCCAGAGGGTGCATACATGTGGCAGAGAGAGAGACAGAGAGACAGAGAGGCAGAGAGACAGGTAGAGGGAGAGAGAGGAAGCACCCTCGGTGGGGCATGGTCATGCTGCATCCCCTTCTGCTCCATTTCTCTATCCTTTTGGGTTTGGAGCATGCTTTTCAAAGCTGGGCTAGAATTGAAACCACTGTTGGCCATGCAGGATCTGGTGTCCTTAACCACTAAGCTATGGGGCCAACCTGATCTTTAACATTGTTTCTAACTCTGGAACTTCAGAAGTCACATATCAGGGTGAAGTAGGAGTCAAACAGAAATGGTCAACGACTCTGGTGCAGTCGCAGGCTGTCACTTAGGCAGACCTC
>NW_006159662.1:5888877-5936844 GCF_000334495.1 Tupaia belangeri chinensis
TATTCTATTTTGCCAAGATACCAATTTATTAATATTCATCTCAAGGGAAGTTCAGCTCAATTCTTTGGCGGCATTTGTGTGCAATAGACTCCATGAGCTGAATTTTCCTCATCACCAAGATCCTCTGATGCTATGTTAGGAACTTAGAGAGGCTTATCAACTCTCAAAACAATAGGAGACCAACAGGGTATGATTGGCTCAGCTGCCAGAGTGTCATTAGGGATAAAGAAAGCAGCAGGACCCATCGGGGACAAGAAGATCCAGTACTTCTGAAGGATGTCATGGGAATTAAAATGCCGGCATTTAATCATACTTTCAGTTGTCAGTGTTTGCAGCTGGTACCTAGGAATAAAATACAGTGTCACATACTTCTGTGTGACCCCTGCCTACTTGGACAAAGTTACAGATGATCTGCCTGTCACACCATGGTCTATGAGGTACCTTGGGAGAAGCAGACACTTTTTAAAAGCATTGAAGGGGCAAGCTAATGTTAAACATTGAAATCTACTAATTATGGATTAAGGACCATCTTGAGAATAAAAGTTGTTCCTGTTTTTGTCTCTGCCCTTTACACACTGAAAATAATGAATGGGAGCATTTTGAAAAGGCTTGATATTCATCTTTTTTTTTTTTTTTGTAGCCACTTGTTTCATTGCCATGTATTTCTATATAAAGAAAATCTTTTGAAAGAAAAGATTTCATTTTCCTAATAATAAGTCTCTAAAAACCTTTTTTGGTTTGTAGAAAATGCATATGGAAGGCACTTACCAAGAAAAGTTCTTGGTGACTCTCAGGAGCGATGGAGAGTCTGCTTCCTCACACCTGCTCCGAGAAGCTAAGTGTAGCAGATGCTGTTGGTGTCCTGTTCACAGCTTCCCTGCCTCTGCATGTCAACACATACTGGTTTGGACTCCAGCGACCAGCACTTACACCTCTTTGCCTGAGAGCTTTTTTGGGTTTTGGTTGTCTCTGACCATGTAGAAGTTAGAAGTGCCAGGATCAACACCCACTCTCACTCTGGAAGCCTTCAACCAATGACTAGAGGAGTTGGAGAATAAATACCTCCACTCCTTCATCTTCTGGGGTATCTTCCCCAGTAGGAATTAGTTCTACTTGCCCATGGTAGTAACCTTGATATATCTTTGATATATCTTGGTATAGCTTTTAACCTTTGATATATCTTGACATATCTTTTTTTTTAAGTGTAATTATTTCATCTACGAATCAGAGAAATAGAGAGATGCAGGCAGAAACACAGGCTCCCCAACAGGGTCTCAATGCTGCAATCCACCCCGAGCCTCAGCCCGCTGTGGATCAGCCCAGCATACTCAGGGAGGTCTTTGGATGAGAACGCACAACCTCCCCATGTGGGTCAACCTCATAGAATGTTGTTTTCACTGCTGTGCCGCTGCCTGGTCCCATCAGTGACATATCGTTTATTGATTTCCTTCCTTCTGCCGTGTCATTTCACCGCAGCTCTCCATCTCTACTGGTAGCTCTTGATGTTACTTCCCTCATAAGTCATTTGCCCTGAAACTGTTCCCTCGGGGTCTGCTTCTGGGGGAACCCAGCCTCCTTCTAGGGCAGTAGGAAGGAACAGAGAAAAATGACTGTTATTTAAGAGAGTTTCTACAAGCCGTGTGTGCCCATGGTGCGTTTAAGGGTTTATTTACAGCTCATTACCTTCTTTTACAGTAATGCTATGGGATAGATTAGGGAAGAGCTGCTGCAAACCAAAGACTAGTCAAAAATGAGGATAAAGTAGTCGTGGAGGTTACCAGGAATATGGACTTAGCCTACCGAAATTCGATGTGCTCATAGCTTTCCTCGGTTCTGAGCAGTGCAGGGTACCTGTGGTGACAATGCAGAACAGCCTCCCTCGAGACTCAAGCCCATGGAGTCATTTGGAAATAACACCCTGGCTGGGGACAAGGGTCTTTTCCAAGCAGATGCTGCCATAGTCCAAGGGAGCACCTACCTTGGACCATTTGCCTCTAGCAACATCTGGTCCCGGAGCTGCCCAAGGGCAGAGGGATGGCAGGAAGGGGTCACACACAGCAAAACCTGGAGGGTCACTGAAGAAGCAGCAGCCTACAGCATGCAGGCTCAGTTTTCCTCAAAAAGCTCATAATATAACTGTCAAAAATGGCACCATGAACCCAAATTATGAGATAATTATGTTCAGTCCCAAACTCAACACAATAAAGGTTATTTGCTCTCCTGCTTAGCAACCACCTCATAGAGGGGAGAAAAATACCATACGGATACAAAATGTAAACTCGCAAAGCAGTAATAAAACCAGCACACAACTATTCATTTCAAGTCTATTTTGAAAAGCCGTTGATAATACCAGTAATTCCCTGTAAAGCTTCTATTGTCTTGCCACAGTTCCCTTCTGGAGATAGAAAAAGGTTTTTCCATTCTCCAGCCATTCCTTTTAGGGAGATAAAGTCCACTATTTTTCAAGTTTAAATGTTCGCCCTTCTGGGGAAAAAATAATAAAATCAAATAAAAACAAGCAAGCAAGCAGTCCCAAATGTCCTGTATCCGACTAAGCTTACCGTATAGGTAGGGGCTTAGTGGTGATACCCAAGCGAAGCCTCCCTGTTTTGCACAGCACAATCCATGTAATGGTCTTAACAAGGTACTTAGATGTAGCTCATGAACTTATCCAAACGTTTTGGAAAAAACCTTCTGAAAAGTAGAAAGTGTGGTCTAACTGGGATCATAGTGGTAAAAGCACCAAATCCTACCTGGCCTACTGCACGTTTTGAGTCCTGGACCTGGTGACTTGAAAAACACACCTGGAGGACCAGCAGATGGCATAATGGTTATGTTGCTAGACTCCCACATAATCAACCACAGTTTGAGTCCCAGACTTGACAGCTTAAAACCCACACCAGACACAGGTGCATGTGTGCCCAAGAGCCCAAGAGGATAATTGAGGAGAAGGAATTGCGGCATGTTCCTCTCCCCTGGAGGGTGATTTCTCCCTTTCAGTCTCTCCCTGTTTCTCTGGTGAGCACACTCACCCTATAGCAAAAAATCTCTCTTAAAAAAAATAATAATAACAAGAAAAATACACTGGGTATGTGTGCATGCATGGCCAAAATCCAGAGAAGAGAATGGAGGAAAAGGGATTTGGGCATGGCCATTCCCCCATGTGGTGGGGAAGAAGTGGTGATTTCCCACTTTTCTTTCTCTGATGAGCACACATACCCTATAGCAAAACTGAAAAAAAGAAAAGAAAAGAAAAGAAAATTCATATTTCACCCATTTCCACGCACCCTTGCTCACATGTAGGCTGGGTATTAGTTAGCTCTCTCATATCCTGCCTGAGCAGCTCCTCTGGGTGCCACTGACAGTCCTACCTAGGACAGAGGCATGGAGGAAGTTCTCAGAACATCCTTGGTTGGAGGAACAGAAATTTACACATGCGAGCTCTAATAAGAAGGGGATGGCTGGTGGCATGATGGTTAAGGTCACTGGACTCCCACATGGCTGACCATGGTTCGAGTCCTGGATCTGGTGGTTTGCTTTCTCACTTTACTTCTCTCTCTCTCTCACTCTGTCCCTCTCTGGTCAAATTAAAATAAATAAATTAAGTTAAATAATTCTTCTTTTTTTTAAAAAAAAAAGAGAATTGTTGGGCTCGCTCTGTGGCCTAGTAGTTAAGGGAACCAGATCTCACCTGGCGAACAGCAGTTTGAATCCCAGGCCCACCAGCTTGAAAAATATTCTGAGCGAGTTTGTGGGTGCCCACAATCCCAACAGGAGGATGCTTCTTCTCACTCTGTCTCTCTGGTGAGTACATGCATCCTCTAGCAATTAAAAAAGAAAGGGAAAAAAAGAAAGAAAGAAAGAGAGAGAGAGAGAGAGAGGAATTCCCTGTAAAGCTTCTATTGTCTTGCCACAGTTCCCTTCTGGAGATAGAAAAAGGTTTTTCCATTCTCCAGCCATTCCTTTTAGGGAGATAAAGTCCACTATTTTTCAAGTTTAAATGTTCGCCCTTCTGGGGAAAAAATAATAAAATCAAATAAAAACAAGCAAGCAAGCAGTCCCAAATGTCCTGTATCCGACTAAGCTTACCGTATAGGTAGGGGCTTAGTGGTGATACCCAAGCGAAGCCTCCCTGTTTTGCACAGCACAATCCATGTAATGGTCTTAACAAGGTACTTAGATGTAGCTCATGAACTTATCCAAACGTTTTGGAAAAAACCTTCTGAAAAGTAGAAAGTGTGGTCTAACTGGGATCATAGTGGTAAAAGCACCAAATCCTACCTGGCCTACTGCACGTTTTGAGTCCTGGACCTGGTGACTTGAAAAACACACCTGGAGGACCAGCAGATGGCATAATGGTTATGTTGCTAGACTCCCACATAATCAACCACAGTTCGAGTCCCAGACTTGACAGCTTAAAACCCACACCAGACACAGGTGCATGTGTGCCCAAGAGCCCAAGAGGATAATTGAGGAGAAGGAATTGCGGCATGTTCCTCTCCCCTGGAGGGTGATTTCTCCCTTTCAGTCTCTCCCTGTTTCTCTGGTGAGCACACTCACCCTATAGCAAAAAATCTCTCTTAAAAAAAATAATAATAACAAGAAAAATACACTGGGTATGTGTGCATGCATGGCCAAAATCCAGAGAAGAGAATGGAGGAAAAGGGATTTGGGCATGGCCATTCCCCCATGTGGTGGGGAAGAAGTGGTGATTTCCCACTTTTCTTTCTCTGATGAGCACACATACCCTATAGCAAAACTGAAAAAAAGAAAAGAAAAGAAAAGAAAATTCATATTTCACCCATTTCCACGCACCCTTGCTCACATGTAGGCTGGGTATTAGTTAGCTCTCTCATATCCTGCCTGAGCAGCTCCTCTGGGTGCCACTGACAGTCCTACCTAGGACAGAGGCATGGAGGAAGTTCTCAGAACATCCTTGGTTGGAGGAACAGAAATTTACACATGCGAGCTCTAATAAGAAGGGGATGGCTGGTGGCATGATGGTTAAGGTCACTGGACTCCCACATGGCTGACCATGGTTCGAGTCCTGGATCTGGTGGTTTGCTTTCTCACTTTACTTCTCTCTCTCTCTCACTCTGTCCCTCTCTGGTCAAATTAAAATAAATAAATTAAGTTAAATAATTCTTCTTTTTTTTAAAAAAAAAAGAGAATTGTTGGGCTCGCTCTGTGGCCTAGTAGTTAAGGGAACCAGATCTCACCTGGCGAACAGCAGTTTGAATCCCAGGCCCACCAGCTTGAAAAATATTCTGAGCGAGTTTGTGGGTGCCCACAATCCCAACAGGAGGATGCTTCTTCTCACTCTGTCTCTCTGGTGAGTACATGCATCCTCTAGCAATAAAAGGAAGGAGATGATTGTGAGAATCTCATGGAACCCTCAGGAACTGCTGAGCAACAGGTCTCAGGATGAGCAGGAACCAGCAGCCTTTGCTGTGAGGGAGTGAGGGGGTCGGAAAGGACAGGCGGAAGTGTGTGCCGGAATAGGAACACCTAGAGGAGTGTGAACGTGAGAGTAATGATCAGTCTCTGTAGTATAGGAAGACAAAAGAGAAAACAGAGAAAAGAGGATGGGGAAAGAAGTTAAGATCCTAGGAACCAAGAGAAAGAAAGACATGCATAAGCTGAGGAGGGGCGAAATATCATCAGCAAAGGCTTCACCCAGCAGGCAGCAACTCACCAGTGCTAAGACCCGCTCTCCCTGGTGTAGGGCCAGCCTGCATAATACTGAGAGATTGTAAATACAAAGCTCTTCTAATTGGCCTGCACTTGTCATTCTGATTTACATGCAATTACAAACATGCACAGGAGAAAAGAATTCTGATGGGCTTCCAACCTCATCTTTTGCTTTCCTGTTCACAGATGCCTCTCAAAATCCAGGCAGTAGGCTGATACACACCACCCCAGCATGGACAGGGTCACACGTCCTAGCATTTCTTTATTGGTACTACCCTTGGACAGCAGCTGAGCACCGAGGAAAATCTGACCTGTAGCTGTAAAGGTATTCCATGGCTGGCCTTACAGAAGAGTTTATCCTCCTGGAAACCCTAGCCCTGGAGATAGTTTGGGTAGTTTGCGTCCATTCATCTGTCTTGATTCCAATAGCAAGAGGGATCAAGTGTCCAGCATTTTCCGCTCTGCTCATTGCCAGCGTCACTGTCACCATGCACCTCTGGCTGGCAGCCCAAGTGCCATGGAGGAGGTGATAAACTTCTACAGCTTGCAGACTACAGGCCCTGGCCAAAGGCATCTGATTCTTATCAGAGGCTGAAGGACAGGTTTTTCCCTGAGTTCTATCCCCAAACTTGAAAAGCGAGTTCATCTACTCATTTACTCTACACCCTAGTTTCCATCTTACTCTTGAGAAAAGGTCAAGACCTCCACCTCCTTATTGATCCCAGAGATCACAGTGGGGTTCCAGGATCAATGCTCATCAGTAGAACTAGGCCAACCAACCATGTGTTTGCCCAGGACTGAAGGAGTTGCAACGACTTGGATCTTTGAGAGCTAAAACCAAGAAAATTCCAAGCCAACTGGGATGAGCTGATCATCCTGACTAGAGCTGACCCCTGACCTCTTAGACCAGTTTCCCAGCATCCATAAGACCTAGAGTTTAACAAAGAGCTGTAAGAGAACAAAGGGAGCTGGATCTGTAAAACCAGCAGGTCTTGCTGCCCTTGCCTTCTTCAGAACTCCTGCTGTGTTCAGGACTCTGTGGACTGGGAAAAGTCTTTGTTCTCGTAAGCTGGGAGGAGAAGGCCATGGGAGCAGCCAGGGCTTTCTCAGGACCACGTACCTGGACTGCCTTGATGGGAGGTAGACAATTACTCATAGATGGTGAGATACATGGCTAGTACAGAATCAGCACCCATAGCACCCAAACCTTTCCTCTGCCGTCTACTTTGTCCATCTGTACTCACTGAGAACAAAGTGAGACAAAGGGACACTTTCCTTAGATGTGCTTTGGCCCAAACTCTATTGTCAAACTCCAGTGAGCTGGCCTGGGTGGCCGAAAGGACTCCCTGCAACTGAATCAGACTCAAGGCTCAACTCCAGACTTCAGGGTGAATCACCCTAAAATGAGGACAAGCTAAGCCAAGAGGTCACCAGTGATTAGCAGACCTCAAGAGAAGGGACAGGGCACAGAGCTGGAGAATATCTGCTCCAACCCCCAAGGCCAAGCTGGTCTCCTAGCCAGGGTATTAGGAGTAGCTAGCAGGCCTCACCCCATGGGCCCTCCACCTCCCTCAACCTCCTGTGAGCACCTGCATCCAGGAAAAGGTTGTGACTGAATCTCTACAATATGCTTTTTTTTTTCTGGAACCCTTAAGGCATGGTATCCAAAGGGAGATCATGCATGTGTTCTAGGACCTTCTCCTTTTTTTTTTTTTAAGAGAGATTTTTGCTGTAGGACACATGTGTTCACTGGAGAGACGCAGAGACAGAAAGCAAGAAATCACCCCATCCCCACCCCAGGGGGATGGCCGCACCACAATCCCTTCTTCTCCATTCTCCTCTCAGGATTTTGGGCATGCACACACATGCATCCAGCATGAGTTTTAAACCACCAGGTCTGGGACTTGAACCACAGTTGACTCTGCAGGAGTCCAGCGATGTAACCATTATGCCATCTGTTGATCCCTCTTCAACTATTTTAAAAGCTCTGTGATGGGGACGAACAGGTGGTATAGTGGTTAAGGTGCTGGACACTCCCCATGGCCAACCATGGTTCAAGTCCTGGACCTGGTAGCTTGCTTTCTCTCTCTCTTTCTCTGTGTGTGTGTCTCTCTCTGGTCAAATTAAAATAAGTGAATGAATAAATAAAATTAAATAAATAGTTCTTTTAAAAGGTAAAAAAAAAAAAAAAAAGCTCTAGCTCTGTGTAGATGGGCCCAGTCTGATTTGGTCCTGTTCACTGCACTTGACTCTCAGCGGGTGTGAGCTTCCCCTGCCCTGGGGCCCTCTTCTGTGTACGAGTGCACAGTGCTGGTGGTCAAGAAACCTGGAGATCTCTGTGCCTGGGCCGTCAGGTGACCTGGAGGCTAAGGCAGCTGGATCCCATAGGGCTTACTGTGCAGTTTGAGTTCTGGACCCAGCAGCTTGAAAAACATGCTGGGTGTGTGTGCATGAGGAGAGAAGGACTGTGGTGTGACCATCCCTCCAACCCGATAGTGACTGTTCCCTCTCCCTCTCCCTCTCCCCAGCAGGTGCATGTGCCCTATAGCAGTAACTGGAAAACAAAACAAAAGAAAAAACTCTGCGGTCGACTCAGGGCAAAACATTTAATTTGTCAGCTTCCTCGCCTGTAAAATGGATTGGATTAGATTTGGGGGATTAAGATTTCTTCCAGCTTTATGATTCACATCTCTCTCTCTCCTTCTTATGTACACACACTCATCACACAATCTATTCTGCATTATTGCTGGATATTAATACTCGGTTCTGGGCCCAGCCATCTTGAAGCCAGAGTCCACAGGAAAAATCAGTAACACTGGTCCCCTCTTTATTTTGATTTTTAGAAATATTGTATTTTTAAATATTAATCTCGATGACTGAGTTTTTGGTGCCCCCCCACCTCCCTTAAAGTGTGTACAAAAGGCAAGGGCCTTCCTTCCCTCCCTCTGCTCTAAGCCTGTTAACCCTTTTTACACCTAGGTGAGTTGCTGGATAAGGCAAGGAGGGAATGCCTAAGATATGCAGGAAAAAAGACTAAATGCTACCCACTTGACAAAATTGCCCAGGGCTGGTCATAACGATTATTGTATTAACATCTGTAACTCCTATTTTGTATTAACACCTATAATTTCTAGTTGATTCTGTGTGGCATTTTATTTTTCCCAGACTGAAACTGAGTATGGGGACCCTCATGTTTGTGAGTGTCTTCAGACATGATCTTGCTCTCTCATGATTCTCCTGCTTCAGCCTCCTGAGTAGTTGGGACTACGTGTTCTCCACCATGCCTGGCTTTGAGGATAGGCAAACTCAGGCCATCTGTGTAGATTTGAGATGAATTCAATTAGATTGTTTATCTGTGAGTGATGAAGGTGAAGATAAGTTTGGGAAAATGTTGTAAATAGACTTGATTGCCTAGTTTTAAAATTTGGACTTCCAGAGACAGTAGACAACCATGAACAGCAGGCAACCAATTTGCATGGACTAATACATGGAAAATTTTAGTTTTCTTGAAATACTGTTTTTTTTTTGTTGTTGTTGTTGTTGTTGTTTTTTGAGAGGTTTTTGCTATAGGGCGCGTGCGCTCACCAGACAGAGAGAGAAAGAAAGCGAGAAAATCACCCCCCAGGGGGGATGGCCACGCCGCAATCCCTTCTCCTCCACCCTCCTCTCAAGATCTTGGGCACGCATGCACATGCACCTGGCGTGAGTTTAAGCCACCAGTTCCGGGACTCAAACCGTGGTTGATTACATGGGAGTCCAGCAACGTAACCACTGCTGGTCCCCATTAAATTTTCCTTTTTAAGTTCAGACAATAGGAACCAGCAAGTGGCATGATGATTAAGGTGCTGAACACTCCCACATTGCCAACTACAGTTCAAGTCCTGAACCTGGTGGTTTGCTTTCTCACTTCCCTCTCTCTCCTTCTGTGTGTGTGTGTGTCTGGTCAATTTAAAATAAATGAATGAATAAATAAAATTAAATAAATAATTTTTTAATTAAAAGTTTAGATAATAAAAACACAAGCAACTGGAAAACCAGCAAAATAAAAACAGTTGTTTTGGCACAATGCTACCAGATAATGAAAAATAAATTTGTGTTTCATTCCTTGCTTTTTCCTCTCAGAATTAAGAGGATAGGGTGAGGCAGGACTTAGACAGCCAAGAATTGGTGTCCAGTGTTATGATGAGAGATGGACGATACTGCGCTGTATTCTCTTCATGTCTGGCCAGCAAGTGGTTGTGTGCCCTTGAGTAAATCTCTTACTCTCTGGGCTTCATTTTCTTCACCAGTAAAAGAGAGTGTTGGGCTATTGGGTTGTTGGAAAAGTCATGATATATTTTTTTCTATGCAAAAATGTGTTGTGGCTTTTCTGACAACCTAATAGATGTCTGCTAAGATCCTTTCTGCATCTAGTTATAAAGGAGAGACTTTGTTCAAAGGGCTGAGGGTGGGCCAGCAGGTGGCATGGTGGTTAAGGTGCTGGCCACATGACCGACTCCATGGTTCAAGTCCCAGATCCAGTGCTTTGAAGAACACTGGGTACATGTATGTGAGTGCCCATAATTCCAGGAGAATGTAGAGGAAGGGATTGTGGAGTGGCCAACCTTCAGGGAGGTGATTTTTCATTTTCCCTCTCTCTGTGTCTCTGTCTGTCTCTTTCCTGGGATTGATTGCATGTGCCCTATGGCAAAAATTAAAAAAAAAAAAGGACTGATGGAAATTTTGTTTGTTAAACAGTCCCTCTTGCAATCTTTCTGCCCTGTTGGCCTTTTATCACAGAGAATAAAAAATTGGGACCAGCAGTTAGCATAATGGCTATGTTGCTGGACTCCCATATAGTCAACCATGGTTCGAGTCCCGGACTCGGTGGCTTAAATTCACGCCAGGCACAGTGCGTGCATGCCCAAGATCCCTAGATGAGAATGAAGGAGAAGGGGTTGCGGCATGGCCATTCCCCCCGGGGGATGATTCCTCGCTTTCTGTCTCTCTGTCTTTCTCTGTTTTTCTGGCGAAAGCACGTGCCCTATAGCAAAAACCTCTCCAAAAAAAAAGAGAGAGAGAGAATTAAAAATTCTAGGTTAGTTAGGTTTCAAAACCTGAAGAATATAAAACTTTACTGTACCTTTCAGAAGCATGAAGGTTGAACTTTTAAAGCAGAAAAATAGAGCTTGCTTAGGATTCTAACAAGCAAGTCACACCCCCACAAAATGAAATGGAAGGATGAAAGATCGTGAAAATCTGGGACTCTGTACAAGCAAGGAATAAGTACTGTGTTGGTATTTAAAAAAAGATTTTCATTCCATATGCAACACCTTTGTGCTTCCTTTACGGATTTCTCCATTGCTTTTTCAGCTCTCCAGTGAGCTATTTTAAGACTCTGTTTTCCTTCTATACAGTAATAGGCAATTTAATTGTCATCATACTTTTTCTTAGTCTTTCAGGACCTTTTGTTATGGTGAAATAATTTTAGGCATACCAAGCACAAATCCATTACTTTCCTTATTTCACTAATGAACTATTGTGGGTGGTAAAAATTAATTTCATTCCACTCGTGATACTCACATATCTGTTAAATTTTTATAGTTGAGAAACGAAGGTTGCAAATAACAAGTCAAATGTGATTCTCTTCTTAAAAATGCTTTGCTGTTTCATTTATGCCAAGATGTATCGAAAGAAAAGTCTCCAAAAATAGTTCACAAGATGAAAATGTTTCAACAGGTCCAATCTCAGGATTGAAATTGCAAAAGATTTTGCAGGCTGGATATACTTGGGAATTGGAAGAACCCTGTTTTAATGGATTTGAAGAGAATTTTCTGAGTGGGTGTGCGTAAGCGTATCCCAGTGACAGAGCAGCAATTAACAAGCTTGTTGAAGGCATAGTACTGCTGATATCAAGGTCCCTGACTGAGTCACTCTGCCATCAGCCACTGTTGCTCCGTTCTGCCCAGGCCATGGCCCTGACACCTCTCTGTCATCTCACACACCCCTCTAGGAAATGTCACAAACGAGAAGAGTAGAGGATGCAGCTGGAGTAAGGTAAGGCTTTTCTTCCTGCCTCATGGAAAGAGACTCCAAGCACAGGCTGTACTGAGGGCCAGGGAGTTCTTTGACATGTGAAGGACAGCACATTATGATAATGACAGGACAGAGCCATTAACTCTGGTCAGAAGTCACTTTGAAAAGGAAAACAGAAATCACCTCCATCATGTAGGGGAGGGCGGGGGAAGATGGACTTGCAGAGAAAAAGGGCAAAAGTCGCAGCTCAAAAGACGGAGTTCCCTTTAAGGAGTCAGGCCAAGTGCCACAGGCAGAAAGAAAGTCAGAGTCCTGTCCCCAAAGAGAAATGTTTCCCAAACTACTGAGGACCTTGATGAATGTGAAGTTGGAACTGACTGCTAAATGCTTCTTGACTGCAAATAGGTTTCTCCTAAGCCACCTATGATTTACTTCAATGAATGTCAGTGCTTTGGATAGAAGAGGCATGCTGGTTTTCCTGTAGTCGGACTTTTAAAAAAAAATTATTTTATTTTACTTTATTATCATTATTATATTTTTTCCCAGTTTTCATCAGAGACAGAGGAAGAGAGGGAAAGTGAGAAAGCAAGCCACCATGTTCAGGACGCGAACTGTAGTAGGCCATGTGGGAGTCCAGCGCCTTTAGCCACCATGCCACCTGCCAGCACCCCCGTAGTCAGATTTAATTCCAATTTCTGCCTCTAAATGTGGCCAACTGGTCCAAGGGCTTCCACAAGTCCAGTGCTTGATCCCTCTACTCATGCCCTTCATCTGCTTCTTGACTTCTTCTCATTTCTCTCCTCCTTTCTCTCTAAACCCCAAGTGGTAGATGGGTGAGAGGACACGATCAATGAAGTAATATGAATCCAACCTAGAAGAAGATACACACACACACACACACACACACACACACACATACACACACATGCAAATCCCAAAAGTCATGGTTTATGACCCCAAAGTGATTACTAAGGACAGTCTGATGAGGTTCATGCTGAGTCTTAAGTCTAGGTTTAAGAAAATAATCTGGAAAATCAGTGACTTTAACAAATAAATGAATACAAGGGAAAGGATATGTCAGTTGTCCTATTTTTCAGTCTATAAAAATAATTATTTCATTGTACACACAACACACAGTTGAAGGCATAGTACTGCTGATATCAAGGTCCCTGACTGAGTCACTCTGCCATCAGCCACTGTTGCTCCGTTCTGCCCAGGCCATGGCCCTGACACCTCTCTGTCATCTCACACACCCCTCTAGGAAATGTCACAAACGAGAAGAGTAGAGGATGCAGCTGGAGTAAGGTAAGGCTTTTCTTCCTGCCTCATGGAAAGAGACTCCAAGCACAGGCTGTACTGAGGGCCAGGGAGTTCTTTGACATGTGAAGGACAGCACATTATGATAATGACAGGACAGAGCCATTAACTCTGGTCAGAAGTCACTTTGAAAAGGAAAACAGAAATCACCTCCATCATGTAGGGGAGGGCGGGGGAAGATGGACTTGCAGAGAAAAAGGGCAAAAGTCGCAGCTCAAAAGACGGAGTTCCCTTTAAGGAGTCAGGCCAAGTGCCACAGGCAGAAAGAAAGTCAGAGTCCTGTCCCCAAAGAGAAATGTTTCCCAAACTACTGAGGACCTTGATGAATGTGAAGTTGGAACTGACTGCTAAATGCTTCTTGACTGCAAATAGGTTTCTCCTAAGCCACCTATGATTTACTTCAATGAATGTCAGTGCTTTGGATAGAAGAGGCATGCTGGTTTTCCTGTAGTCGGACTTTTAAAAAAAAATTATTTTATTTTACTTTATTATCATTATTATATTTTTTCCCAGTTTTCATCAGAGACAGAGGAAGAGAGGGAAAGTGAGAAAGCAAGCCACCATGTTCAGGACGCGAACTGTAGTAGGCCATGTGGGAGTCCAGCGCCTTTAGCCACCATGCCACCTGCCAGCACCCCCGTAGTCAGATTTAATTCCAATTTCTGCCTCTAAATGTGGCCAACTGGTCCAAGGGCTTCCACAAGTCCAGTGCTTGATCCCTCTACTCATGCCCTTCATCTGCTTCTTGACTTCTTCTCATTTCTCTCCTCCTTTCTCTCTAAACCCCAAGTGGTAGATGGGTGAGAGGACACGATCAATGAAGTAATATGAATCCAACCTAGAAGAAGATACACACACACACACACACACACACACACACACACATGCAAATCCCAAAAGTCATGGTTTATGACCCCAAAGTGATTACTAAGGACAGTCTGATGAGGTTCATGCTGAGTCTTAAGTCTAGGTTTAAGAAAATAATCTGGAAAATCAGTGACTTTAACAAATAAATGAATACAAGGGAAAGGATATGTCAGTTGTCCTATTTTTCAGTCTATAAAAATAATTATTTCATTGTACACACAACACACACACACACACACACACACACACGTACACCCTGATACCTTTCATTTTTATATTACATGGCAGTGAGCCATGAAAGACAGCAGAGAATTTTAAGCAGAGTCTGCCTGAAAAAAGTTTCTCTCCTCAAGTGACAGTAAATTGGATAAATGCTATTTTTAGATGAAATATATCTAATGTCCAGATGTGATTCTACCACATGAAGAGAAAAACAAATCTATCTAAAGCACTGAACCGTCCTTGAAAACTTTTTTTTTTTTTAATTTCTGGTGAGAATGACTTAAAATGGAAAGACTCAGACACATGGTATTGACCATCCCTGGACAGTGGTTCCTTTGGGAACGACATCTGCACACATGGCTCCAGCGTGTAACTGATCCCGAGGTTTACATTCCTGAGGTAATTGTTACTAACTTCCCGGGCTTGCCATGTGTTGACAGTGTATTTGCACATGACCATAGGAATGAGGGGAGAAGAATAAGAATATCAAGATCTCTGGGCTAAGCCAGAGAGTTCTCAGATGCATGCTACCTTGAGAGGTCTCCTGCTTGTCCAAATGATACCGCTCCTGCTCCAGACATTCTTGGAAGTCCTCCCACTCATTCATTCAACACAGATAGATTTAAACACCATGATTTTCCGAGCTCTCTTTTCAGGGCTGAGTATGAAGGGATGAACAGAACAAACACAGTCCCTGCCCTCATGCTTACAGTCTAGTGGAATTTCTTTTGGAGCCCGGTGTACAAATTACAAAAGAAAATCAATCTTTTGTGACACAAATAGTGGTGTCATGTTTGATCACAGCCTTCATCACTGTGCCTGACCCTGAATAATGCCTGGCCATTAGAAAAATGTCAGTCCTTAAAATACAGTTACTGAAGATAATCAAAATGGTGTGATACATGCTCTAAGAGCTACGAACAAATTATTGGACAATGACATCATCACTGGAATAAAGACATGGCCTGAGTGATTTGTTTCTGCAGTTTATGCTCCTACAGGGAGTAAGGACGTCTCACCCAGGGACAGCAGCCAGATAGCAGGGAAGATGCAGCGAGGAGAGGAAGAGTCAAGAACCAGAGGGAGTAAATCCAGTCTAAGTCCAGGCAGGTGATAAAGGCCCTGAAGAGAGGAGGGAGCAGTACTCCTATGGGGGACAGAGGATCAAATGAAGATATTTCTGGAAGAGTTGAGCGCAGATGGTTGGAGAGTCTAGGCCAAGCTGTGTAAGAGAATTCATCCAAAACTGGATGGGAAGAGGAGGAACGAGGCCTGCAATCCAGGCATCAACCACCAGGAGAACATAACCAGGTCACCCAGTAGAATCTGGCTGTTAGGAGTTGGACAGATGATCTAGCCTCTCCCAGGGCCCGAGAAAGAAGGGGTAAGGCAGCATGTCTTCACAATGCCACGGAAGTGTCTAGCATGGCTACTCTCGGTAGAAGTAGACACAGCTACTTTAAAATCTCCAGGACTTTAGATGAAGATTCTCTCAGGTTCTGAGAAGAGGAGGAAGCCTTACGGATGAATATGCACTTTTTACAGTCAGTCAATAAGGGGTTAAGATGGAACAGGAACTAATCATGTCATTTGACGTTATTCTAGAATCGTGTAGATATCTGAAGATGTGTATGTAATGAAAAGATCCTCTTTGCACCATTGACACATTGTATACTATACACTGTTTTGCATTTTAATGATTTCTTTTCAGCATTAGAGATGGATTTGTATATAGCCCTATAAACTCTTCTACTCTAAATCCCTCACAAATAGTCTACTGTGGAGAAAAGTCTAGCTGCAACCTGGAGTATGTCTGGTAGGCATAAATATTGCAGATCAAACTGATGAAAATTTTGGACCTGCCACATTGAGTTCACCCACGTTATACTATGCCACTGAGCTCAGAGGATAGCCAGAGTTCCCTTCCTTTCCCTTCCTCAAGAGCCACCTCATTGTCATAGTCTTTTAAGCCTAGAAGGTCAGAAATACACTTACTTCATGCTTCTATGGCATCTTGGGCAATGCTGCTCCCCTGGGGGATTCTTATGGAGCTGTCCTCTTGGTCTTTACCCCAATTCCCTACTTTTGACCAATGGCTTTCAACGCTGGTATCCTCGGCTCTCTGAGAGTACTTTGGGGTCCATGGGATGGCCTGATGGATGGGTCTCAGACTTCTCTATCTGGGTACATACATAGCTGATCTTTATTTTGCTTTATAAATTGGTTTTCTATGTTGGTCTCCATGTAAGTTTTTGATTCAAGAAACAAGGCTGGGGGAAGTTCTATATATCTACATAAAATCTTTTATAATAAAAGACTGGACACCACTGTTCCAGACTGAGTCTAGAACAGTCATGTTAGTCATATGCAGAATGGACAGAGCTAAACAATGTGGTGAACAAATTCCTTCCATGGCCAGTTAAGCACAAAGAAGAGACCAAAAGAGGCAAATTCAAAAGTAGGAAAAGGGGAAAAGAAAGAGGGTCCTGAGGCCCTGTATATGCTGGACATGTGTGTATGCCTATGATCCAGGCAGGCTGAGGTCGGGGTAGGAAGTAGCAGCATGAAGGCCCTGTAGAGGTACCTCCCTCTGTCTGTCTGTCTCTCTGTCTCTGCTACTCATAAAGAAATTTAAAAATATATAATCAGAGAAAGGAAGAGATCAATGGCTGCAGTAGGAATTGGGGACCTTTCTCCCAGAAAATGTACATACACCCATGCATGTAGAATTTTGCAGCAGTTTGAGGGAATCCAAGAATGATAAGCCCCCTCATCTAGGGACCCAAGTGGAAAACCTCTACTGAAAGGCATCCATCAATCATTGCAACTACCTTTGGTTACCCTGTCACTGACATATGGCCTGTTGGAAAGCAACAATGTGGATTTCTGATTTTTCTTCAATGCATCTCTGATATACTGACATCTTTCTCCTCATAAAGATATGGCTATGAACTACCATGGACCACACCTATTGTTTGAACATAGGCTTTCAAGTATTTGACTCAGGATCATTGTTAATATGATTAATAGGTTCTGTTGGAAACACTCCAATCCATATCTCTAGCCCTGTAATCAGAACAAATAATATAATTGTCAGTTATAGATGAAGACTACTACTTGCCAAATGGCTTCAATGGTTGTCATGTTAATAGTTCCCCTTGAATGCACAAACAATTGAGAGGATTTTTTCAGAGACATACAAAATCATTTGATTATTTTTCTTGTCACAGCTCTGAGCAAAGGCTTTCTGGTGTCATTGTCAAACTTTTAACACCTCTTTAGGCTCTGACCATTGTTGACATGGAAACTTTTAGTCAGTCTTCTATTTAGAGCCTTAAGATCAAGTAATATACTAGGTTTTATAGCCTTGCCATGCTTGATCATTACCCAAATAGCCATTGCCTTTCTGGCCATCCATCCAGGAGACTGCACTAACAAAGCAGGGTTTAATTCCATCACAGAGTTTCCTGTCGGTGGCTTACTAACTTAGTGCTTACATATCCCTAAGACACTTTAAACTCAACAGTCTTAAAGTTGGACTCTTCTTTCCTCCAGATCTGTTCTTCTACCCATCTACCTGAGTCCCACCACCACACACACACTTGCTTAAGATGAAGATCTCTGGGATTGTTCCTTCTTTCTTCTTGACTATCTCACCCAATGGGTGTTAAGTTCTCGTTGATGCCACTACAGCAACCTTTTCATTGGTCTTCCTAATTTCACTTTTAATCCTCTACCCTGCCTCTCAATTTGCTGCCACTGACCTTTCAAAATTATAAATCTGATCTTGTAACTACTTCTACTTAAAATTCTCCAACAGATGTCCTTTCCCTTTGAACTACAACCAAACTTCTTAGCATGGAACTCAATGCCCCGTATAAGCTGTCCTATGTCTCTCTCTACCCTTCCCAGGTCAACATGCAAAGCTGGGGCCCAGCAAACTGTGTGCTAATCCTCTGAGCTATGGTCACTCCCTCTTGGCCACCCTTCTCATCTTTAGCACCTACTGGTTCTTCAAAATGTATTGAGGGGCCACCCAGTGGCACAGTGGTAACACCATGCTCTGTGGTACTGGAGCACATGAGAAGGTCCCAGGTTTGCATCCTGAGACCACCCTGTACCTGCTGGACATGTGTGTGTGAGACTGTGATCCAGGCTGCTGTTGTGAAGGGTGGGTTGCACATGAAGGCCCTGTTGGGAACAATCTTTCTGTCTGATTCTTTCTATCCCTGTCACTCATAAATAAATTTTTTTTTTTTTTTGGAGAGGTTTTCACTATAAGGTGCGTGCGCTCGCCAGACAGACAGAGAGAGACATAGAGACAGAAAGCTAGAAATCACCCCCCGGGGGGATGGTCACGCCACAATCCCTTCTCCTCCATTCTCCTCTCGGGATCTTGGGCACGCACATGTGCCCGGCGTGAGTTTCAAGCCACCGGGTCCAGGACGCGAACCGCGGTCAACTACGTGGGAGTCCAGCGACATAGCCATTACACTAACTGCTGGTTCCCATTCATAAATAAATTTTTAAAAATATACAGCAGACATGTTTATGTCACACTGCTTCTGTGTGACATAACACAGGTTATAATTTCTATTTTTTAAATAATTATTTTATTTTTTATTTAATTACATTTATCTTAATTTGGCCAGAGAGAGAGAAAGAGTGAGAAAGCAAGCCATCAGGTCCAGGACTTGAACCCAGTTGGCCATGTAGGAGTCCAGCACACTTAACCACCCTTAACCATCACACCATCTTCTGATCCTGACACATTGCAATTTCTAATCCTCCCAATAATCTTGCGGGACTTGCAGAAGCCCATAAGTCTGCTCAAGTTCACAGTTAAGAGAGTAGCGAGAGACTCACATCCAGGCGTGCCAACTCCAGGGTCTACATTCTGTCCAAGAAGTCAAGATGTCTCACTTCAAAACTCCACTTAGATGTCATTTTCTCAAGGGACCTTCCCTGACCCTTCCTCTTGCCAGCTCTCATACATCCAGCCTGGGCCTCCTCTGACAGCCTTAGGTACAACATGCAATGCCAGTGTCTGTCCATCTCTGTTGTAGGCTGTGTACCTTCCAGCAGACAGACACAGAGCATTTTCATTGTCGAAGTAATGCCTGGTCACAGATGTTAAAGTTCAAGTAGTACATAAAGCTATAAATAGATAGACTGGGTGGGGACCCCCCCAGTCTAACTCCTTAGCAATAACTGATGTTAACCTACTTCCTGTATAGCCTTCCAGACATTTCTATGACTTTGAAATGACATGCGCACATCATCTTTTCTCCCCACAGATGGGCTAAGGCTATACACACTTTTCTGCAACTTTTCCTCAGAAGACTATGTATTACACATTTTTTATATTAGCGCATGTACATTTACTTCATTTTTTGATAGAAATAAATCCACATAGATTGTTTTCACAATTTATATAAATGAATAATGTTTTAAGACAGAAAATCAGTATAAAAAATAAATCTAGCTATATGTTGTTTGTAAGAGAAACACCTACACTGTAACATGATGCAGAAAGAGGAAAAGTCGACGGATTTGTTGAATAAAATAAGAATACATAAGTTTGTGTTTGTATTCATGTGCATTGTATGTGTTTGTAAGTGTATGTGTAAATAAATAAATGGGAGAGAAGGGAAAATTTTGCCTTACAAAAGAAAACCAAGCAGTGAATATAGAAGTAGAAAATTGCCATTGGCAACCATCATAGTAATAATTTATTCTAGAAAGAATCATTGTTTTGCTAAAATTAGAGGGTAAAAACTTGATGAAAAATAGGATATTTATAATTGTCTCAAATATCTCTATACAGAAGATGTAATGGGTTTCCAAATTACAAAGGGAAATATAATAACTTTGCGATGGAGATCTTATAGTTACCACCTTAACCAAGTATACATTAATAGGTTAATGGAACCTATTAACATCATCCGATACGATGCACTGAGAAGAACACAGCAATACTTTGGGAGTATTTCTGTCAAAACACATCAACTGAACCTAATCATGAGAAAACATTGGAAAAATCCAAATCGAGAGATATTCTGAAAAATAACCAGCCCTACTCTAAAAAAATGTCAAGTTCATGAAAGACAGAAAGCACTTGGGAAGCATTTCAATTAAAGGTGACTAAAGAGATGTGACAACAGAGGGCAATCTGTGATTTAGGACTCTCTTTTGCTATTAAGGACATTATTGGGACAAATCCCAATGACCTTTCAAAATTACAGATCTGATCTTGACACTACTTCTGCTTAAAAATCCTTTAGTAGATGCCTGTTGCCTTCAAAATACAAACCACACTCCTAAGTATAGAATTCAATGCCTCATCTATAAATACTTCCGTATGTCTCTCTAAGAAATGAGGTGGTTACTGTAACATAGACATAATTTCCTGCCAGGGCGTAAGTGGAGCTATAGGGGACCCAGAGTCTGCCTATCAGCCCTTGCTACCCATGGTTTTGGAACCGCATCCTCTCGTAGGGAGAGCCCTTGCTGCAGACCAGGTGAAATCTGGGTCTCTGAGGATACAGAACATTTCCATCACCACAAGGGTTCCCCCACATTATCCTTTAATAACCATATCTGCTCCCCTTCTGCTCATACCCCTCCTTAGCTGGGAATGATGAATCTCTTTCTATAATTTTGTCATTTTAAGACAAAAGGATGTTGTATAAATGAAATTTTACATTAAATAAATGTTGGGAATTGCCTTTTTTAAGTCGGCATAATTCTCTGGAGAGTCATCCAGAGATGGCTATGATTATCAATAGTTCATTCCTTTTAATTACTCAGTAGTTGCCATGTTTTCGATCACGGTTTGTCCCCCTGAGTTTCACGTGTTAGAATTTGGTCTTAGCAGGCATTGATTGCATGTCTCCCAGAAATGCCTGAGTTGAGACTTGATTGTGTTTGTTGTATTGTAAAGATATTAAGTGAAAACTTAATTCTTTTGTGATGTCCAGGGTGAGGCGTTTGGGTGTTACATTGTTATTAGGGTGGAGCCTCTGTGATGGAGTTACGGTGTATGTAAGAAAAGAAATAAAACCAAAATGGCAGAGAGAAAGCCACACTTGGCTCTGCTGAAAGTTCTGCCTTCTGTCATTTTGTGATGCCCTGGGACTTTCTAGCCACAGGAATGATGAGTTATTAAATTCTATTTCTTTATAATTCACCCAGGTGCAGGTATTTCTGTTAGCAACACAATAATGGACTAAGATAGTTGTATTTCCAATGTACAAAAGTTTGCTTCAGCATATACCTGTTAAAGGACGTCTGGGTTATTTCCATCTGGGAGCTATGATAAATAATCTTTGATTAACTTCATCCATGTACAAGTTTTTGTGTGAACACAAGCCTTCATTTGGGGAAAACAAATGTCCAAGAATACAATTGTTGGGCTGTATCATAGTTGCGTGTTTAATTTTAGTTTTTAAAGAAATTGCCAAACTGTTTCCCAGCGTGGCTCTACCACTTTGCATTCCCACTGGCAAAGTGTGAAGGAACTAGTTTCTCCGTGCCTTTGCCAGTTGTTTGGTGTTGTCACTATTTTTTAGTTTAGCAATTCTGATAGACATGTAGTGGTATTTCGCTGTGGTTTTAATTTGCATTTTCCTAATGACTAATGATATTAAACATCTTTAATGTGCCAGTTTGTCATCTATGTTGTCGTCTTTGTGTCTTTATGTCTTTTCACCATTTTTTAATTGGATTTTTTGCTTTTATTTTTAAAACAGCTGTTTTGAGAGTTCTGTGTATAGTCTAGATACCAGTCCTTTGTCAGATTTGTGGCTTGCAAATGTTTTCTTTAAAGTCACATGTGCAGAACTCATCTTTTTATCTTCTTAGCTAGGTCTTTTCAGAGCAAAATGTTTAATTTTGATGACATCATATTCATCATTTTTCTTTTTATGGATCATGCTGTGAGCCAAGTTTAAGAACTCTTTGTATGGCCCTAGATTTCAAAGATTTTCTCCTGGTTTTTTTTTTTTTTTTTTTCCTGCATACCTTACAGTTTTGCATTTCACATTTAAGTCCATGAGCCTTTCAAGTTAGTTAGTTTTTGTGTAAGGTGTGATGCTTAGGTGAAGATTTTATTGTTTGGGTTTGGATTTGGGAGGTTCTGTTTTTGTTTTTGTTTTGAATATTTTGTTTTTTCACATCTATGGATGTCTAATTGCTCCAGTACCGTTTGTCAAAAAGGCTATCTTTTGGGACCAGCAGGCAGTCTGGTGGTTAGGGTGCTGGACTCTGGTTTGAGCCCTGGACCCGGCAGCTTACTATCTCAGTTTCTCTCTCTCTCTCTCCCTCTTCCTTTCTCTCTTTCTCGCTCTCTCTGGTGAGCATATGTGCCTATAGCAAATTTTAAAATAATATTAATAAATAAAATTAAAGAAATAATTATTTTTTAAAAGACTATCTTTCCTTCATTGAATTTGATAATTTTGTCAAAAATCAGTTCAGCATGTTTGTGTGGGTCTATTTCTAGATTCTCAGTTCTGTTCTATCAGTATATGTGACTGCTCTTTGCCAATACCATGAAGTCTTGATTACAGTAGCTATAGAGTTAGCCTTAAAATCAGATCATCTTGGTGGTTAAGACAACCAGATCCCACACGGCTGCTCTCTCTCTAGTGAACTTATGTGCCCATTAACAAATAAAATAAAATAAAATAAAATATAAAATAAAAAAGATAAAAAATGGTACACCTATATAGAGCATGTTGCCAGAAATGGAGCATTCAGGACTGAAGGTTGATCTGGGATCTGAGTCAGTGAGTGAATGGTGAGTGCATATGAAGACCTAGGGCCTTATTGGACACTGCTGTAGACTTTATACGCACTATACATTTAGGCTACCCTAAATTTTTTTTTTTAATTTTTTTCTTCTGTAATAAATTAACTTTAGCCTCCTGTAACTTTTTTTACTTTATAAAGTTTTTTTTTATTCTGTTAACTTTTGATTCCTCTGTAATGGACTTAATTTAAAACACAAACACATTGTACAGCTATACAAAATGTTTTCTTTGTATCTTTATTCTATAAACTCATCTCTCTCTCTCTTTTGTTTATTGGTTTTTGTTTTTATGCCATATGGCACATGTGCTTGTCACAGAGAGACGGACAGAAACAGAGAGAGGGAAAGTAAGAAATCACCCCCGGAGGAAATGGCCACACCATCATCCCTTCTCCATTCTCCTCTTAGGATTTTGGGCATACATGCATATACCCTAACATGATTTTCAAGCTGCTGGGGATCTGAGACTTGACCATGTGAGACTCCAGCACCTTAAACACCATGCCCACTTGCTAGCCCCAAGCTCTTCTTTGTTAAAAATTTTTAAATGTATTTATTTTTTTACTTTTTAATTTTTTTTTTTTGGGTTAAAAACTAAGACACAAACATACACATTAGCCTAGGCATACAGAGTCGGGATCATGGGTATCAGTCTTCCACCTCCACATCTTGTCACACTGGCAGGGTCATGATAAACCAAATCAAGCACAAAAGAAAATGATGCTATCAAGAGAGACAGTAAACACAAGATGTATGAGGCTGTCGTCAGCAGAACACAGCCCACTCTCATGGTAAACTTTTTAAAGTAGGAGTACACTTAAAATAATGATAAAAACTGTTGGGACTAGCAGTTGGTATATCGCTATGTCTCTGGATTCTCATGTAGTCGACCACAGTTTGAGTCCCGGACCCAGTGGCTTAAACTCACTCCGGGCACATGTGCGTGTGTGCCCAAGATCTCAAGAGGAGAAGGGAGGAGAAGGGATTGTGGCGTGGCCATCCCCCCTGGGGGGGAGATTTCTTGCCAGGCTATTCCTTTCCTGGCCCACTGGCTTGAGAAAGCCCAGGCTTTTGTTGGGGCTTTTTATGCTATTCCTGTTGGCATTTGCAGATCCCATCTTTCTCAATTGCCTTTCTAGGATGTATAAATCAAAAAGAAAAACCAAAAAAAACTCACTGCAATGTTTTTCCTCAGGTCCTGAGCCCCCAAAATACTGTCTTCTTTTCTTCACCTTTCAGAATCTTTTTGTTTGTTTTATACATAATATCCAGGGAAATATACACCTAACAACAAAAAAAAAAGGCAGTATGTTTATTCTCTGTAAGAAAAGAACAGTGAGCAAAGTAGGCCTCAGTTGTTGATTTTGGGCATTAAGAGACATTCATTTGTTCACAAATTTTTATTGATATGTTTACACACACACACACACACACACACACACAATATATATACTTCTTTATTTTCTTGAGAGAGTTGCTGCAGAATGCGTGTGCTTGCCAGAGAGGTGAAGATAAGAAATCAACCCCCCCCCTGGGGCAAGGGGGGATGGCCATGCTACAATTCCTTCTCCTCTATTCTCTTCTCAGGATTTTGGTCACACACATACACGCACCTGGCCTGAGTTTCAAGCTGCCGGGTCCAGAACTCGAACCATGGTTGGCCACATGGGAGTCTATACCTCAGCTCACCTTAGTCCAACACCTTACCCCACCTGCTGGCCACCACAATGTACTTCTTAAAAAATAAGAATTGGGGCCAGTTAATGGTGCAGCTCTGCAACACTGATCCACATAAGAAGGTTCCAAGTTCATATCCAGAGAACTCCCCAAGTATTCCAGGTACGCATGTGCCCATGACCTGGGGCTGGCTGAGACTGAGAGTGGATCATGGTGTCAAGACCTTGTTAAGGGTGCTGTCTCTCTCTCTCCCATGGAACAAATCAACTTTGAAAATAAAGAAAAATTACAATTTTTTTTTCTTTTTGCCAAGAATCACTGGGAGAGGGGCATTGTCAGGGGAGGAATCTAAACAAAATTGACTATGGCCAATGAATTAGAACACCAACTTCAGTACATAATATTTCTTATGTGTCTTCTAAACCCTTTATGAAGAAAACTAAATTAACATTTCATGTTTGGAAAAAACTCAAACTCAAATTCTAATGGAAAATTTAAATTACTAATTCATTTTTTTAAAGAATTACTTTATTTCACT
Source organism: Tupaia belangeri chinensis (assembly GCF_000334495.1). NCBI lineage: Eukaryota > Metazoa > Chordata > Mammalia > Scandentia > Tupaiidae > Tupaia > Tupaia belangeri. The sequence goes on from NW_006159662.1 coordinate 5,914,017, forward strand.
TGATTTATTTTAATTTGGCCAGAGACAGACAGAGTGAGTGTGAGAGAGAGAGAAAGTGATAAAGCAATCCACTAAGTCCAGGACTCAAACTACAGTTGGCCACGTGAGAGTCCGTGCCCTTAACCACCATGCCACCTGCTAGCCCCTCAAATTTCTAGTTCTATTTGGTCTTACTGAGGCCTGAACTGAACAGTACAATGGGCTATCCTTGTTTGGCCTAGGCCAGTGGTTCTCAAAGTATGGCCCATGGGGCTTGAACATGTGTCCATAAAATTAAGGCTACTATTTTCACAATAATACTAAAATATCATGGACTTTTTCTATGTTAAAATTTGCACTGCAGTTATGTTATGATAAGATGACTATAATGTCACTAGGTGGGTGAAACTGCTGAAACCTTGGCATGAATTGGTGTAGGGGCACCAGACTGAAAGATCCATTGATTTACAATGAATCTTCTTTTCTACAAGAGTAGAAAAACAAGTCATGAGCTGGGAGAACATATTTACAAAACACATACCTGACATAGGACTGGTATCCAAAATATACAAAGAACTCTTAAAACTCAACAACAACAAACAACCCAATTAGAAAAATAAGCAAAAGATTTAGACACATCACCAAGAAAGATATTTGAGCCAAAAATAAACATATGAAAAGATGCTTAATATCATGGGTTACTAGAAAATTGCAAATTAAAACGAGTACCACTATATCTGTGAATAGCCAAAAAATTTTAGAATGGCTAAGATCCGGAAAACTGATGGTTCCAAATGCTGATGAAGATGTGGAGTAACAGAAACTTTACTGTTAGTGGGAATGCAAATGATACGACTACTTTTGGGGCTTTTTTTTTTTTTTAACACTCAAGGTTAATAAAAAAGGGAGTAGGGGCCAGCTGGTGGCATGCAGGTTAAGACAGCTGGATCCTACATGGCCGACTTTGATGAGTCCCAGACTCAGCAGCTTGTAAAACATGCTGGGCATGTGTGTATGCGCATGTGTGCATGCCAATCATCTCTAGAAAAGGGAGAAGGAATTGCAACATGGTCATCCCCCCTGGAGGTGGTTTCTCAATTTCCTCTCTTTCTCGTGCTGTCTTTCGCTGGTGAGCTCATGCACCCTATAGCAAATTTTTGAAAAACAGTGGTAGAAATAGTGATTGAATGCTTAAAAAAATAATTGGGATAATAATACTAATAATAATCTGAAAAAAAAAAAAAGAAAACCTATTGGATGGTGATAATGGGGATTTTAATGTTTTTGAATTGACTGATATGCATGGTATTCCTTCTGGAAAAAGAAATGTAATATACTGTAAAGTTATATGTGATTCAATGTAATATAAATAAGATTATGATAATAATAAATTAAAAAAGAAAAACAGTGGCGGGAGGAGTGAGGTAGAAAATGGTATATGAGAACACTCTGTACTGTTTGCTTAATTTTTTTGTAAACCTAAAACTTCTCTAGAGAATAAAAAAAACTCTATCAGTTAAAAACAAGAAGCCCACTGTTAGGGTTTCAGATTCCACATTGCAGCTGATCTTTAAAAACTACCGCTTCTTCAGTTTGGGTTTGGGATAAAGAAGTATATCCATCATTATTTAGAAATAATTATTTCTGTTAAAATACCTTTTTTAGCTCCATATCTGTATAGGGACAGATTTTCCTTGTGTACTTCAACCAAAGCAAAGTATCACAACAGCTGAACGAAGGAGCGGCTATGATAAACCAGCTGTCTTCTGTTAAGTTAAACAAAATCGGAAGCAGGCCCAGCCATGGTGGTATACTTCGGTTGATGCTGTTACTCAGCAAGTTGAGGCCATATAAAAGGCTCTATTTCAATTCCTGGCCTACCCAAAGATGAACAGAGTGGTGCTAGCCGGTAGCCTTAGCATGTTTTTAGCCCGTAAGCCTTAGCTACTTGGGAGGCTGAGGCAGAAGGATCCCGACATAGCCAGACTCTAAAAAATAGATAAATAAATAAATCTTCAAAAAAAATCAATTCCTCTTCTTATTAAACTTTTTGTTGTTTCAGAAAATAGTTACTCTTCTTTTAAAATGTCATTTATATTAACACATAACAGTTTATTATTTGTTTGAGTGGATAAATATTTTTTAAATGTCTCAGTTTTAATTTTTTATATGGTAAATATTGATAGATATAATCCACAAAAAGTAAAGCTCTTTGAGGGACCACTGGTAGTTGAAGTACTGGCTGGACTCCCACATGACAGACCATGACGTAAGCCCCAGATTCAGTGGCTTGTAAATCATGCGAGGTGCTTGTGCGTGTGTGCCCAAAATCATGAGAGGAGACTGGAAGAGAAAAAGCTAGGGTGAGGCCATTGTCCATGAGGGGTACTTTCTCACTGTACTCTCTTCGGTAAGTGCACATGCCCTATGGCAAAACCTAAGAAAAGCAAAGCTCTTTAGGATCGTCAATTTTCTTTTTTTTTTTTTTTAGTTCTACAACCAAAGAGTTTGACAACCACTGCCCTTGTGCTATGTGGTCTGGTTAAACTTTAATATTTAGGTTATTTTCTGGATAGTTTCACAAGTAATATACTAAGAGCAACTGCATCTACTAGTTAGTAACACCGTAGCTGCCAATATCCACAGTGTGGCCATCAGTGGTCTGGGTATATGTGAAAAATACGTATGCTAAGCGTATCTTTTTTTTAAGCATGAATCTGGAGTTTGTTCAATTTTCTTTCTTCTGTTATATTCCTTTAACATGAAACATTTCAAAGAATATAATAAAACATGAAGGTAAATAAAAAAACAGTGCAAGTCAGATTTACAGTGTGAGAACATAAGGCTTGTTATTACAGCTTTTAATGGCAGATAGTTTACAATAAACATTGGGCTTCGCCTGGTAGAAAATAGTCACAGACAGGAGGTAATTACTTGTCTGTCCATCTCCAAGCATCAGAAACTCTGGAGTCCCTCCAGTTGAATAATGCAGATATGCCAACTGTCACTCATTTGGAATAACATTGTTCTTATTGTCTTAATTAAATTAGAAAAATTAAACAATATAAGATAAACCTCCTTCTGAAAGTGCTAAAATTCCATGGGTGGATAAAACCCATGCCCCATCCTTTTACATGGTCGTTATTAGCCTTGAGTCTATGAGATCCCAGAGACTCCCACAAACAGAGTCACAGAGGGAGTGAAATGCACATGTACTAGCAAGAGCCCAGTGCCAGCAAATTTGAATATAACAGTGAGGGCTCTGTAAACAGTCGGAGAAACACAGCTAAACCCCAATACAGATAACAAGAACATAAATGGCCCTTTTAATGAGCTCTGCATCATCTCATATGAAATAATAAATACACCCAAACAGAGATAAAAAAGAAGAGCAAAATTATGCAAAAAAAATCTGTCATTCAGATATGTGGGCAGGGTGGCTGAAAATAGAAACCACGCAGCTTTCCAAAGACTTGAAGGTTTTAGATAAAGAAAATATAATCGCTCTAATTCTTGTTTAATCCTGTTCCCTCTAGTTTTTTTGTCAGAAATTGTTACCCCCCACCCTGGTTATTTAGGGACAGTGGAAGTACTCACAGAAATATACCTGCAACAGATTCTCACAAGCACACATTCTAATTTTAAGTTTTTAACATTAAAAAAGAACTGTGACAGAACTCACGAGGTTAGGAGCATAACCGAGATACAAATTTAAAACATATTTTATATTAATTGTTAATAATTCATAAATAATTCACATTTATGTTTGCTTTTTAAGTGCTTCAGATTAAAGGGTCATTTAGAATTTAAAAAAAAAATTTTTTTTTTTGGACAGGGTCTCATTGTCGTGTCCTCCTGTGCAGCTTTTTTTTAGACAGTCTTGCTACATCACTGAGGCCATCCTGGACCTTGAAGTATAGGTCCAAGCCACCACATCTGGCCTTTAGGTTGGACCAGTGATTGAACCTGGGCCTCCCCTGGGGTCCCAGCCTGCAGAGCACAGCACCTGAGTTGCCCACACCACCATTGCTGGGCCTAGCCTCAACTCTTTTTTTTTTTTTTTTTTTTTGAGAGATTTTCACTGTAGGGCGCGTGCGCTCGCCAGACAGACAGAGAGAGACATAGAGACAGAAAGCGAGAAATCACCCCCCAGGGGAGATGGTCACGCCGCAATCCCTTCTCCTCCATTCTCCTCTCGGGATCTTGGGCACGCACACACACACGCCCGGCGTGAGTTTTAAGCCACCGGGTCCGGGACACGAACTGCGGTCGACTACGTGGGAGTCCAGCGACATAGCCATTACGCTAACTGCTGGTTCCCGGCCTAGCCTCAACTCTTAAGGTGTTAACTAAAATGGGTTTGCCAGTTATTATTGAGGCCTTAGACATTTCACATCGAGGACTCTCCATGTCCTGCTGTGTGATTATACAGGGTGTTTTCTTCTTGAAATGAAGAGTGCAGGGAAGAGTAGTTCTGATTTTCATTTGCATTATTAGTTCATCAGCTAAGAAGTCACGCCAGTGCTACAATGGAAACTTCCATTTTGTTTTACAGTAAATGAAAACATTCTTCCTTACATAGCCATGCATAGCAGACATAGTGTCTACCTTGTGGTGATGCTGGTAAGCCTGACTTGTTACATGATCAAAAAAGAATTTTAAAAATTATACTAGGTTTTTTTTTTCAAAGTTTATTTCTTCGATGAATGAGAGACAGAGACAGCACCCCAATGGAGTCTTTTTTTTTTTTTTCATTTTAAATGTTGCTTTCTTTTTTAAAAAGTTACCTAATTAATCTATTTCTTTGTCGTGACTTGCAAGCCTCTGTGTCCAGGACTTGAACTGCAATTGGCCATGTGGGAATCCAGCACCGTAACTATCCCATCACCTGCTGGCCCCATAATAGAGTCTTGACACTGAGATCCACCCCTAGCCTCAGCCAGCCCTGGATTCTGGGCAAGCACACACTTGACATACTCAGAATATTCGTACATGAATCCAGAGCCTTTCCAGTTGGGTCAGCCTTACAGGGTGTATGATTTTAGTGTCGTGCCACCATCTGGTTCTCTATACTAAATCTTAGGAACTGTAATACTCTTTTATTTCAGTTTCCTTACGAAAATGTATGGCACCTCACAGATGCCACACCTAAGAGAAATGATAATGTGGACAAAGAGAAAATGAATAAAGTTTCAAAGGGAACTGAGGGAGTACTTCTCCCTTATCTTTCCTTCTGGTACTGGCGCTCATTTTAATCAACTGCATGGGTCTGGGATGACAGTAAGTACGATGGTATTAGGTCAACATTCCGGAAACCAGCATACTCAACATTGAATATGAACAAGTCTTGGATTTACCTAAAGGGATGTACTTTGAAAGCAAGCTTGTGGGCAGAATACAGTTCACACATGGGCTTTACTTGACCCTTAAAGTGTTTTTCTAAAACATGAATTAGTTACAGGATCTGCAGATGACATAATGGTGACGTCACTAGACTCCCACGTAGTCGAACATAGTTCAAGTTCTGGACCTGGCGACTTAAAACTCACTCCAGGTACATGTGCGTGTGTGCCCAAGATCCTGGGAGGAGAATGGAGGAGAAGGAATTGTGGCCTGGCCATCGCCCCTAGGGAGTGATTTCTCACTTTCTGTCCCTTGGAGAGCCTGTGTGTCCTATAGCAAAAGTCTTTCTTAAAAAAATAAAAAAGATTTAGTTGCTAATATTCACAAACCAAGATATTTCACAAAAATAAACAAAAACCCAAATCTACAATTTCTCTGAGCAAATGAAAGGTATGGCAAAACTAGACCTGTATCATGCCCCCATGATGAAGAAGGAGCAGGAATAGGGCTGGGCTGCTCCCCTTGTGAGGTGTGCCCCCTCCATTGGCTCTACCGGGTCCACCTCGCTCACACACATTGCCTGCTTAGCACTTGGATATGTTTGAGTCTAAGACCTCTGTTAGGGGCCAGCAAGTGGGGGGGAGGTTAAGGCGCTGGATCCCACATGGCTGACTAAGCGGTTCAAATCTCAGACTTGGCGGCTTGAAAATCACACCATGTGTGTGCATACCCAAAATCCCCAGAGGAGAAGGAATTGCACTGTGGCCACTCCCCCAGGGAGGTGATTTCTTCTTTCCTCTCCTTTCTCTCTGCCTCTCTCTGATGAGTACATGGACCCTATAGGAAAACAAACAAACAAACAAAAAAAAAAAAAAAAACTCTGAAAAAAGACTATTAACCCAGACCAGAACCACATCAAAGTTATCATTGATCTGAAGACTTTCTGGAAATAGGGGTTCAGAGTCCTCTTTTGAAGCTTATGTCTAATCTAGGTTGAGCTAGGGAATGTATCTTAACTCAAAATGAGAAGAAAACTAGAAAGTGACCCACAATGGAAGTACTACTGACATACTGGTCTGGAACCAGCAGGTGGCATGGAGGTTAAGGCACAGGATCCCACATGGCCAGACTCCAGACTGCAGTTTGTGTCCCGCATCCGGGAGCTTGAAATCATGCTGTGCTCGTGTGTGTGTGTGTGTGTGTGTGTGTGTGTGTAGCCAAAATTGCCAGAGAATGAAGGAGAAGGGATTGTGTCATAGCCATTCCCCCTGGACAGTGATTTCTCATTTTCCCTTTCTCTCTCTGTTTCTTTCTGGGAATCACACACACCCTATAGCAAAAACCAAAAGCTAATAATAATAAAAAAGTTTCATCTGTATGTGAAATGGAGTAGAGAAGAATGCCTGGATGGGAGGGGGCTCGCTCTTAGACGAGTCATTTGTCTCCGTTAGCACCTGTCTCTTCACCTATAAAATACAGGTGCTATTTCCACAGTCATAGTCCGGGACATATGTGCAAATCACCTGGAGGACTTTTTAAAGAAAATGCTGATGCCTAAGCTCCACCCAGGGCCAACTGGATATTATTCCTGGAGATGGGAGTTGAGGAATCAGTATTTTCCTGAAGTTCCCTAGGCGATTCTGGTGCACAGAGAAGGAGGAACAAGAGCAGATAGGATCTTCACAGCTCCTTCCCAGCCTCCAGTTCTGTGGCCTCAGAAGCAGTGCCAAGAGGACACATTTGCCCGCTAGTTTCTCATTTATGTCTGATTGCCAGCGACATTCACTTCACAGGGTGTTGTTGTTGTTGTTGTTTAAAAGGAGGCATAGTCAGAGCTTTTCGCTTCCACAGTAAGTCACTAAGAGAGGCCTGGACTAGAAGCCCAAGTTCCAATGCCCGCTCCCTTCGATTCATTCACCACAGCATCTCAGCACCACTTTTCCAAGGCCCTCTAATTCTCACGCTGTAAATCATTTAATCTGGAGAAGGCATCTAAATTGTTGCCGATTAAAAGAAACCAAGACTAGCCCAGCTGGGAAGCATAAGCTAAAGTACTGCTATGCAATGCTGGAGTCACCTGGGAGGCCAAGGTTCAGAACCCAGGTCGACCTGAACATGCCCAGCGTGACCATGTTCTGGCTGGCTGGGAGGCTGGAGGGTGGGGTGGAGAGGATCTGGTATGGTGAGACCCTATCAAGGATGCCTATCTCTCTCTCTTTCTCATGAAAGAGAGAAAGCAAAGTTCAAAAACTAAAGATACCAAGACCTGCCTATGTTGCTATTGAACTCCTAAGACATGGACTAGTCCCTACTGAGATAGGCTGGGAGTAGAAAAATACACATTGGATTTTACATACTTAATACCAAAAGAGCAAAATATCTCATTAATAATTTTTATATTTGTTACAAGTGGAAAGGATACTCTGTTAATACAGCAGGTTTAATAAAATATGCTGTTAATGGGACCAGCAGTTGGCGTAATGGCTGTGTCGCTGGACTCCCATGTAGTCGACTGCAGTTCGCGTCCCAGACCTGGTGGCTTAAAACTCACGCCGGGCGCGTGTGCGTGCGTGCCCAAGATCCCGAGAGGAGAATGGAGGAGAAGGGATTGCGGCGTGGCCATCTCCCCTGGGGGTGATTTCTCGCTTTCTATATCTCTGTCTCTCTCTCTCTGTCTGTCTGGTGAGCGCACGCACCCTATAGCAAAAACCTCTAAAAAAAAAAATGCTGTTAAGATGAACTTCCCATTTCTTATGTGGCTCACAGCTGCATTTGTATTAGCACTGGGTAAGAGATGCTGTCTTGAAACTTTAGTTATACCACTTAGGTTTTTTTTTTTTTTTTTTTTAAATAAAAACAACTGCTCATAATGAACTAAGCTGTGGGTTGAAAAACATCTAATTGGGTCAGCCAGTGGCATGGTGGTTAAGGTGACTGGATCCCACATGGCTGTGTGGTTCAAATCCCAGACCAGAAGCTTGAGAAATAGGCCGGGGGCATGTGCATGCATACCCAAGATACACAAAGGAGGAAGAGATGGAGGAGAAGGGATTGTGGCATGGCCATGTCCCTTGAGGGGTGCTTTACCTCTCCCCATCCCTATGAGTACACATGCTCTCTGGCAAAATTAAAAAGAAAAGAAAAGCATTCAATTACAAGTCTTATTGCACAGGGTCATAATTGAAACTGCACAAATCCTAAGTACTACATACACAGTAGGACACTTTTGTACACCCCTATATGACCCTTGGGAGAATCCTATGATGGGGAGGTCACTGTTTATTTCCCCGATCTTTCCACCTAGTATTACGAATATGATTTTAGCATATCCACCTGTCCACATTTTCCATATTTGCACACTCCCACCTGTTCTGTCCTTAAGCAGGAAACACAAATGGTAGATCACAAGCTAAATTAACAAGTTAGAGAGGACAGGCAAATGTTCGATTCCCTGCAACTTTGTTTTTCATTACTGGTCTCTCCAAGGCTTCAGAGCAGTTGTTTCTGTGGTCTTGTGGGATCTCCAGCCAAAAGGCCTGAGATTAGCAGTGTTGGCCTCCGTCCTTGCCTTATCATACAGCCAAGATAGAGGGCAGGGAGGGAAAAACATGGAGCCTGCGTGTTTGGAAATAGGGCCAGCTTTAAGGGCAGAAAGAGTAGGCGACTGTCCAGAAGGTGCCAATTCCAGGGTGCCAGGACATTCGGGAGACTGCCCATTTCCTGGCTGCCGACCTTTGAGCTTGAGGCCTAAGGCCTCCCAGATGCACTCCACCTTTGTCATTTGTACCTTCCAAGGATACTTTTCAGAGCAATTCGATGCCATACATACAAACGGACTATGTGCGGCTGCCCTAAGCAGATTCTGATAAGACGGTTAGGAGTCTCCTGCCAGACGGGGAGGGAGGAAAAGGGTGCAGACGGGGAGGCGGGGAGAGCCGACAACACTCGTCATCTAGCTCCAGGTCTAGCCTGCGTCTGGCGCGACTGAGAAATGCTCCCATCGGAAGGGAGCTGACGCACCAGTGGGCACCCTGGGCCTGAAGCGATTCTCGGAGGCTCTTCACCATGCCTCACCGTGAGAATCGTCCTTCTTGGACTCCTCCTCGCCCTCTCCCAGGCCCACACCTGCCTCTGTTGGAGAGCTTCCTCCATGGTCTTGTTTACTTTCCTTCCTCCCCCACAAGCACAAAGACCTTGTCTTGTTCCCCTGTGAGTCCCAGGAACCCCACACAGTTCTCAGCACTTAAGCGATGGAGAAGCGTTTGATGAATGACTGCATGAATTCACTGACTGGTCTTGGGGTTACCAAGACAGTCTATCAATCCTGCTAGCGGCATTTGGAGGCGTGAAGGTTGCAAACCTCTCCATCAACCCATACCTGCATTTCTAAACTCTGGACGCAACATTTTGAAAGAAAGATGAAGGGGAAGAGGCAGAGGACAGGTCGGGGCTTGAAAAGATTACCACCCGTGGGCACACAGGCCTACTTGCACGCTGCCAAAAGATTGCGCTACACTTTCCCATGAACCTTTGTTACCGGTTTATCCCCAACCACACTAGGCTTCTGTGAGAAAGGCCATTAGGATGACTCGTTCTGCATTCAAATAAATATAAACCAAAGCATGTCAAAACTCTTCCCCCACAAGCATAGGGTATCACGCTTCTTAACACACTGACCCACCACCATTTTCCAGCTCTTGTGATTGCTGCAAGTAAGTATCTGGCACTCAGAGAGCTCAAGATTCCAGCACCAGTTGTGTGGCCTTGGAGAAGGAACACAGGGGGACTCTTTGTCCTCTGGGTTCTTCAGTGTGTTAAAGGGAGATAGTGGTCTATTCAATGGGAAGGAAGAAAGCTTAACATTAGCCTGCATAAAGCTCTTTGAAATGCATGAAGGGCACTACAGTGTATAAATCTAACACTTGCGCTAGTGTTCACTCGGAACTCTTGTCCTGACGTTTATAAACCCTCTCTGTGGGTATATGTACACACACACACTCTCTCTCTCTCTTTCTTTATGTCACTCATGCACCCTAATATATTTTAAGTTGCTGAATTGCTTTCGAAATTTTTAAGTAAATACATCATAACGATTACAAGGCATCTGTGTGATGTGGGCAATGTGAGCCTGCCGCGATAAGAACTGTTTGAGAAACGAAATCACATCAATGAAAGAATAGCAATGAATCAATGGATGAAATATTGGATTAGTGATGGCCCCTACGCCATCTGAGGCCAACCAAATGCTTTTTCTCCTCTCCTTGTAATTTAATCATTTTTCAACTACATTACGCTCTTAAAATCACCTTGATAAGCTACCTATGTTAAACACACACACACTCCTACACCCAGGTTAGGTGAAATAAAGGACAAATTGCAATCGAACTGTGGCTCTCCACTTCTGCTTATTCTGGAAACGGACGATATCCTGTTTCTTTTTTCCTCTCTCTGACAAGAATTTTCCATAACTTCTGCCTGCTGAAATGTGAAGTCAGGGGCCCCCTGATAGCCCATGGCAGAGACCATAACATAAAACTGAAGATGGAGCCAGGAGAGGACAAACTGATAGGTTACTTGTTTTTTTTAAGAACACGTATTTCAATGTGAACTCACTGGTTTGGAAGGTGGCTTTGTAAAGGTAGCACCGCTGAGAACAGTGCGAACAAGCCCGCCTCACACGTCTGTGCTCAGGCTTGCTGGGAGAGCCCACTCCACACACATCCAGGAATCTGAGGACGTAGCAGCATGGTGAAGTCATGCCTTAAGAATGCTCTCTCATTATCCTGACTCAGAGGGCGCAGGGAGCCACAGAAGGGATGTTGCACAATGATACCTTCTGTTCCGTCTGGTTTTCAAGAACTGCCCCTCACCCTACCGATGACCAGAGACTGATGTCACTGAGGTTAACTCCTTCGTGGCTTCTTTTTATGGTTCTTCTTTAAAAAATGGAAACTTTGCAGCCTAAGGGTTAGGCTTGTTGCTGGAGGGGAGAGTAGGGAAGAGAATGTCTAGGAGAGGTGAGTGGAAACAGAAGGGACTAGATGGAAGAAGAAGAACCAATTACAAAAGTCTATAAAACCAGCCAAGAAATCTGTTTGGGAAAATAGAAATCTAAGAGCTGTGGTTTGGCAAGTAACCCTGACTGGTAATGAGAAAGGCAGAGAGAGAAGGGAGGGGAGAGGAGAGGAGAGGGAAGAGAGGCAGAGGAGGTCAAGAAAGGAGGAACAGAGGAGGGAGTAAAGAGGGCAAGACTCACTCAGCATGGGACAAAAACACATCAGCCAGGGGCTTTATGAGGAACCCCAATGAGGGACTGGACATTAAAGATCAGGATAGGGCCAGGCAGTGGTGCAGCAGCACCGCGCCAGATCTGCACAAGAAAGGACCTGGGTTTGCATCCGGGACCTCTCTGAACACGTCAGGCACATGTGAATGCCCGCGAACCAGGCTGGCTGCGACCGGGGGTGGACTGGGTAGGAAGACTCTGTTGGGAGGTCCAGCTCTCTCTCTCTCTCTTACATGGAGGAAATAAATATATAAATGTGTTTGTTTGTTTTTTTTAAATCAGGACATACTACCCAATACAAGCCATTTGGTCACGTCTCTGGAACTGAAAGAAATAGCTGTGCTGATATCTTGTCCCGTGCCAGTGGACAAGCGTGTGTACACGTTTGAATGACTTCTTGAGGTTTCTGCCAAGGCTGAAATGGGGACCAGGAGGTCATAACTACCAATTCTGGTGAGGAACCTCCTCACAGGTCTCCACCATGTGATCCACGTGATATGTCAGACCCATGCACACGCACACATGCATTTACACACACACACACACAGGAAGGCACACAGTCCATGGCTCTCCATTGTACTTAGAATAAAAGCCAACCCCTGATCTTTTTTTTTTTTTAATTTTCTACATTAATTCACTATACACCATCACAACACACAAATGAATTTTCCATCCAAAATACACTGTGCATTGGTTCAATCAAGCACATCAACATACATGTTCTCAGCAAATAATTTTCCAATTCTTACATCCTGCATACCTTGCCCTTTGTCTTGCCATCCCTGATTTCCCATCTCCCAACCTCTGGCCAACCCCCGATCTTAAGACCTCACTGACCTTCCCTCACAGCGGTCACAGCGGTTTTCAGGTGCACTAGCTTCCTTTCATTCCCTTGAAATCCCTGCATGTTCTCTCCCCTTAAGACTTTCCCAGGTCTGAATTCTCTATCCTTGGAGAGCTGGCTCCTCTTCATCCTTTAGGTCTCGTCCAGGGAGGCCATCTCTGACCACCCTCTCTAAATGGTTCCCACTCTCCCCTGCTACTTCCAATAGTCTCTCCCATTGCTCCCTATTTGTGTCCAGACACAAATGATCACTTGTCAGTGTATATTGATTTGTCTACATGTCCTTGACACCCACTAGCCATCAATAATTATCTGTTGATTAAATGAATGGACGGGATGTTCCAGATTCCCTGATTTTTTACACTCAGCTTTGAATACTAGCAGCAGTCCCAACAACCCATCTTAACTTGAGCGTCTCCTCCACCTGGCTGCTCTCAGCCTAGTTCCCACCTATGCCTTGGAGATGACCCTGCTGCCTACAGGCACCTGAGCCTCGTTCCAGGGAAGGTGAGCAGCCGCCCTTGGAAAGGGCAGAGGCAGTGAGAGGCCACAAAGCATTGAAGAAAGAAATTAGAGTTAGCAATGATCTGATGCTCCTTCTGTGTCTTTAGAAAACCAGAAAGAGGAGGCTGGCTCCATGGCTTGCTTGGTGGTTGATTCAGTTGGATCCCACAAGGCTGACACTGTGCTTTGCTTCCTGGACCTGATGATTTGAGAAACACGCTAGGCATATGTGTGTGCCTGAAATCCCAAAATGAAGGAGAGATGGAGGAGAAGAGATTGCTGTGTGACCATGCCACATGGGCTTGCTTTCTCCCTTCCCTCTCTCTGAGGAGAACATGCACTCTCTTGGGAAGATTTTAAAAGAAAAAGGAAGAAAATGGACACACAAAAGAAAGAGCTCCGAAGAAAGAGAGAGTGGGGTGTAAATATTCTGTCAGGGTACATGCTCACGTGTGCGGCAGGTCCTTCCCGACTGTGACAAGGAGGAAACGCAGGCTTGGAAAGGAGGCTGGCTGCCTGCCCTTGCTCCGCCCTGCTCCCCCCAGGCTGGCCTTCCGGGGATTGCTCTATAATCCGCCACTTGCTTTGCACTTTCATCCAAACAAAATGTCACCAACTAACATCCACAAGTTGCTCAGTACTCATATTCCCATCCTCCTTTTGTTGTTCATTCATAATAAAGTGCATGCCTGTGCTGTAAAGACACAGAGAGAGAGAGAACGAGAGAGAGAGAAACAAGGGCTCAGTCATGAGCCCTTCCTCCAATCTTCTAACCTGCCAGGGTGCTGGGCATGTAGGCACAGGTCCTAAGGCACGTTTTTCAGGCTGATCAAACCCCAAGAACTCGAACCCCAGTCAGCATGTGTCTTCAAGCTCCACAAATCTAGCAGTTACTGGCTGCACCACAGAATCTGGTCTTCCCACCCTCTTGATAAGAAGGATTTCTTTGTTTGACTTGAGTATTTATCCATCCAGAAACACACTTAATGCCCAAATAGGATTCTTGACACTGTCATCCTTTCTGAAGGCTAGTCCTTCTCAGAGATGGAGGATCAGTCTGAAAATTAGACTCTTGGTCAAACATGTATGGCTTGAGTTTATCCAAAGTCCGAATAAATCAGATACTCTTTCTGGACAGAATTCAAATTCTTTCCTTTGGTAATACTTTTTCAGAAATTAAAAAAAAAAGTGATATGCTTTATGTTCTCAAAGTTCATATAATCATATCCAATCTTGTATCAGATGCTTCCATTCTCACAATGAAGTGTTTTGAAAAGTACAAAGCTTCCAAAAGGAATAAAGAAATCAAAGCCATTTGAACTTTGGAGAAATAGTTCAGTAATTTAGGATCCAAAAACTTTAATGAGTTTACCCACTCTTTGTGAAACAGCACAATAGACCGGCTACAATTCCCAACGAAGAGAATAAACGGAGAGAATTCTAAGAGATCTCCTAAAGGACATGCTCCTTTGGTTTTTTTTTTTGTTTTTTTTTTTTTCTTTTTTTAAAATTTTATGGTAGGGAGTTTGCCCATCTCTATTAGAGTCTGTTCCACAGAAGATTTGGATCTCAAATATCTGGCCAATGGAAGCCCCACAGACATTACTAAATTTCATACAGTTCTTGGATGGCTTGTGAGCCCCACACTGAATGTATCCTCACGATTAGGGATGAGGTCCTAAAATGTCACTCTGAAAACCAGGATAAAAAGCCATCACCATAACACTAACCACAATGGCCCCGTCACGTTAGCACATGCTGGTGAGCACTCGGCAGGCTAAGGCCGTATGGGGGGGTCTGGGTTCAGTTCCCTAAAAAGCCTGGTGAGGTGGTGTGGGTCTGAAGTGCCAGTTACTTGGGAGGCTGAGGTAGAAAGGGCTGGATGTAGTGAGGTCCTGTCTAAATTAAATACATACATAAATAACCACAATGGTATCACTAACTTGCGATTCATCTTTTACTTTTTATTTATTTCTTAATGTTTCTCCTCCTCCTCTTCCTCCTCCTTTTAAACGCCAGAGGGTGCTTCTGCTCACCAGAGAGAAAGAATGCCCCCAAATGGGGTCTGGGCACATCACGATCCCCTTTCCTCCCTTCCTTTCAGGATCTAGGGCGTGATCACCTATGCCCAAGCTGCCAGGGTGCAATTTGAATTAAGGTCTGCCAAGTGGGATCTGGCTCCCTTCACGCCATGCTTACCCACTGCACCATAAAGTTGGCCCTATTTTATTTTTATTGCCAGAGGACACATGTGCTTGAGAGAGAGAAGGAAAGAGAGAGAGAGAACACACTCCCAATGGGATGTGGTCACACCATAATCCTCTTTCCTCTGTTTCTTCAACCTCTCAGGATTCTGGGCACACATGCATATGCACCCAGCATGTTTTTCTTTCTCTTTTTTTTGGAGAGGTTTTTGCTATAGGGCGCTTGTGCTCGCCAGAAAGAGAGAGACAGAGAGACAGAAAGCAAAAAATCACCCCCCAGGGGAGATGGCCATGCCACAGTCCCTTCCTCCTCCATTTTCCTCTTGGTATCTTGGGCACGCACGCACACACACCTGGTGTGAGTTTAAGTCACCAGGTCTGGGACTCGAACCGCAGTCAACTACATGGGAGTCCAGCGACATAGCCATTACGCCAACTGCTGGCCCCATCCCAGCATGTTTTTCAAGCCACTAGGACCAGGATTCAAACTACAGTTGACCATGTGGGACCCGTTTCCTTAGGTACAATGCATAACCACTGAGCTATAGAGTCACCTAGATTAACATTTTAAAGAAGTAACAAGCTTTTAAAGATGTTTTATACATTTGTGGGTGATGTACCTTGGAGTACTCTCAAATCTCAGTAAGAACAATTAAACCCACATGAGTATGTAAATGATAATAGCTACAATTGTTGAGCAGCTACTGTGTGTCAGGCAAGTGCAAGAAATTTTACCTTCACTTTTTAATTGTTCATCCCAACAACTTGTGGATTTTCTCCATCTCAACTATGAAGATCTTGAGGTTCAAAGATGGGTGAAAGCTGTTCACAATCATACAGCAGGCACCACTGCTGAGATTTGAACCAAGATCTTCTCAACTCCAAATTGTGCTGCTAACGGAATAAATGGAAGAGAAATTGAGCAAGAAGTTAGTTAATTGAAACAAAGATGGTGATAAAATTCTTCAAGAGCTTTGAGGTTGAACAATCCAAATCAGTTTTCCAGACTACAGGGAAAGAAGTTTATTCCTTCAGGTCTCCTGAATCTTTTAGATATATCCCTTCAGAATACTTAGTTCCTGGGGCTGGCAGGTGGCATGGTGGTTAAAGCTGCTGGACTTCCACATGGCTGACTACGGTTGAGTCTCAGACCTGGTAGCTTGCTTTCTCACTTTCCCTCTCTCTTTCTGTCTTTCTCTGGTCAAATTAAAATAATAATAATGATAAAGTTGAGTAAAATAATTCTTTTTTAAAAAAGAAAAGAACACTCAATTCCCTTTGGTCTAATTCAATATTTGCCAGGACTTCTGATCTTTAATTTGATCTCCAGGGAATGCCTTTCCACTGGGAGGAAGTACTTGTGCATGTGATCAGGATCATTTGCCAGCTGTATTCTCTTAGATAGAATAATCATTTGGTCAGGAGGGGACAAATCAGTGTCTTCCGAGTGGGATTGTTAGGAATCAATTCCTAAAAAGATAAGTTCTGAATAAACTAACATACATACACATACACACATATATATACATACATGTATGTATATATGCATGCATGTATATATGTGTATATATACATGTATATATATACATACATACATGTGTATATATATAGTGGGGGCCAGTAGATAGCATGGTGGATAAGGATCTGGACTTGGACTCCCACATGGCTGATTCTGGTTCAAGTCCTGGATCTGGAAGCCTGAAATTCATACTAGGCACATGTGCACACGTGCCCAAAATCCCAAGAGGAGAATGGAGAAGGGACTGTAGTGTGGCCATCCCCCCCGGGGGGGGGGCAGTGATTTCTCACTTTCTGTCTCTCTGGTAAGTGTATATGCCCTGTACCAAAAATCTCTCAAAAAGAAAGAGGAAAAAAAATCTGTGAAAAAGTGGAATTAAAGTACAAATGTATTTTTTTAAATTATATATATATAATTTTATATATATTATGTTATATATTTATATATATTATACTATATTATATATATATATTATATATAGTAAGGAGGACTCCCCTGGAAACAGCCTATCAACCTCTCTACCTCTCTAAATAAGGCCACTTGGAATGAGTGACATTAAGAGATTGTCACACAGCATATCCACAGTCTGGCTGAATATAGCTATGGGATGAATGCTGAATGTCAACAATAGCGCTCAGCATATGTAATGTCATTAACCAGTTTTAAAAATTAATTGGGTGTGGACCAGCAGTTAGCATAATGGCTATGTTGCTGGACTCCCATGTAGTCGACCGCGGTTCGAGTCCCAGACCCTTAAACTCACACCAGGCACATGTGTATGCATGCCCAAGATCCCGAGAGGAGAATGGAGGAGAAAGGGTTGCAGTGCGGCCATCCCCCCGGCGGGTGATTTCCCATTTTCTGTCTCTTTGTCTCTCTCTGTCTTTCTGGCGAACGCACACACCCTATTGCAAAAATTTCTCCAAAAAAATAATAGTAATAATTGGGTGAATCCCCTAAACAAAGACTTGCTGAAGGAGGGCCCATGGCTCTCTAAGACTAACATGCCTATAGTCCCCTATCACAAAACAGATTTTCTTTTTTTTAGAGATTTTTGCCTTAAGAAACAGAGACAGTGAGGACAGAGACAACGAGAAGGAAAGTGAGAAATCATCTCAGGAGGATGGCCATACTGCAATGCCTTCTCCCGAGAACCTGGGCATGTACACACACATAACTGGTGTAATTTTCAAGCAACCAGGTTCGGAACTCAAACCACAGTCGGCCACGTGAGAGTCCAGTGACATAACCACTATACCATCTGCGGGCCCCAAGCTATAGACTCTTTTTGCAAACAAGGTGCCATGGCCTGTGTTTTGTACAGTGGATGAAGGCAACACCACAACATTGGGTTCAACTGATGAGAACAGGAATCCGTTTGTCATGGTGAGACTCAAGACAACAAAACCCATGTTTGAGCTGTACGTGAGGTGGCACATCTGCTTCTGAAGCCACTTGGCATGAAGCTCTATACCTAATATTAGGGGTCCTGATTAGATAGTGACAAACAGACCTAGTTAGACTCTCTCTTTTAGGATGAGGAAATATTAGGTAGACAAAGAGAGGGTGGGTTGCTCCAGACCAGCTGAGTAGCTGGACCAGGCCTCCACGAAGTTGCTGACATTCCAGCCTTAGAAACTTTGGGAGACTTAGAATGCATGGATACCCCTCTGGACAGCTTACTCTTTGCAATAAATTAACTATTTCCCTCAAAATATTATTTCTGGGCCAGCCAGGTGGCTCATGGTTAAGGCGGCTAGATACCACATGGCCAAGTACACAGTTTGAGTCCTGGAGCTGGTGCCTTGGAAGAACATGCTGAGCATGTGTGTGTGCTCAAAATCCTGAGAGAAGAATGGAGGTGAAGGAATTGTGGCATGACCACCACTCTGGGGGACAATTTCTCACTTTCCCTCTTTCTCTTTCTCAATCCTTTCTCCTCTATTCTCCTCTTGGGATCTTGGGCACGCACGCACACTCACCCGGCATGAGTTTAAGCCACACGGTCCGTGACTTGAACCACAGTCGACTATATGGGAGTCCAGCTACGTAGCCATTGTGCTAATTGCTGGTCCCCCAACAGGGTCTTCACATCACAATATACCTACAGCCTCAGCACATGTCTGGTGCACAGGGAGGTCTAGGACACAAACCTAGCATCTTCCCCTGTGGTCCAGTTGTAGTACCCCTGCAACATCACTTGGCCTTTTATTTATTTTATTTTTATTTATTATTTTTTTTTAGAGAGAGATTTCTGTTATAGGGTATATGCACCCTCCAGAGAAATAGAGAGAGACAGAAAGTGAGAAATCACCCCCTGAGGGGATGGCTACGCTGCAATCCTTTCTTCTCCATTCTCCTCTCGGGATCTTGGGCACGCACGCACATGTTCCCAGCCTGAGTTTTCAGCTGCCAGGTCTGAACCATGGACAACTATGTGGGAGTCCAGGGATATAACCATTACACCATTTTCTGGGCCCCACTTGGCATTTTAATTTTGAAATGATACACGATCTACTTCTGAATTTTTAAAGAATTATTTAATTGTATTTATCTTTATCATTACTTTTAAATTGTTACAGGTATGCACACTCACCAGAGAGAAACAGAGAGAGAGACAGTAAAAAAAGGGAAAATGAGAAAGCAAGCCACCAGGCCTGAGACTTGAACTGTAGTCAGCCATATGGGAGCCCAGCGCCCCAACCACCATGTCACTGCTGGGCCCTACTTCTAACATTTAATGCTTGAAGTTGTTCTTTTCATAACTTTTAGACTGAACTGAAGAATTCTTTGATGCTTGCTACAGTTCGAAGACTTGTGTCCCTCCAAAATATTGAAACGTAATCTCCACTGCAATGACTTTAAGAGGTGGAGTCTTTAGATTATGAGTAAATCCTGTTGGTTCCACCCTCATGAGAGAGAATACATTCCTTGTAACAGAGGTTTGAGAGAGTCTTTGCCCCTTCTGCCATATGAAAACGTGACAAAAAGATGTCATTTATGAAGCTGAGCAAGCCCTCAACAGACACTCTCACGCCTGGTGCGTGTGCGTGCGTGCCCAAGATCCCGAGAGGAGAATGGAGAAGGGAGTGCAGCGTGACCATCCCCCCTGGGGGGTGATTTCTCGCTTTCTGTCTCTATGTCTTTCTCTGTCTGTCTGGCGAGCGCACGCGCCCTACAGTGAAAATCTCTCCAAAAAAAAAAAAAAAAACAGACACTGAATCTGTGAGCACCTCGATCTTAGACTTTCTGCTTCCAGAACTGGAGCAATAAATTTCTGTTGTGGTGGGAACCAGCAGTTAGTGTAATGGCTATGTCACTGGACTCCCACATAGTCGACTGCGGTTCGCGTCCCGGACCCGGTGGCTTAAAACTCACGCCGGGCGCGTGTGCGTGCATGCCCAAGATCCTGAGAGGAGAATGGAGAAGGGATTGCGGCGTGACCATCCCCCCGGGGGTGATTTCTCGCTTTCTGTCTCTCTGTCTGTCTCTGTCTGTCTGGCGAGTGCACGCGCCCTATAACGAAAACCTCTAAAAAAAAAAAAAAAATTTCTGTTGTGGTAAATTATCCAGTCTAAGGTATTTTGTTATTGCAACAGGAACAGACGAAGACATTGTTCATTTGCAAACGTCAAATATCTCAGTCATGAGAATCCACATCTGTTGGAGTCTTTTTCTTTTTCCTTCACGTATTTGTCATCTACCAGGGGCATTGTTGAGAAGCTAATGGAGAGTAGGATTCTCTACCCAACTAGGAATTGCTTTTCTACTTTATTTTACATTTCTCTTTCTTAGTACTTTGCATTTTAATGCTGGAGCCAATCTTATTTGTAATGTACATGCCAAACTCAGTTTATTCATTTAACACTAAAGTTAAAATTGCTTTTCACGGACTGACCTTTGGCATTATCACCTTCCTTCAAGGGTAACATAATTCTTTTCACAGAGCTTTTCTTTTCTTTCTTTTTCTTTTTTTTAAACTTTGCTGGTGGGTGCAAGTACTCACCCGAGAGAGACAGGGGTAGGGGTGTGTGTGAGAGATTGAAAAAACAGCACACACACACACACACACACACACACACACACACCTCCATGGGGCATGATCATGCCTCAATTCTTTTTCCTCCAACTCTCCCTCCTTTCAGAATTTTTTGGGCATGCATGCACATGGTCCTGGCATGTTTTTCAAGATATCAAGTTTGGGACTTGAACTACATAGTCAGCTATGTGAGATCCAATCTCCCTGACCACCAAGGCATGGGCTGGCCTGGAGCTTAAGTTTCAAAGACACTTGAAATATAGAAAAGTTTAAAATAAAGTTGTAACATATACTTTTCCAAACCTTGCTATTTAAGCATCTTAATATATTTATGGTTTTCACTCATGCTCCTTTTAAAAAATTAAATAAAAATTTTAAATGTCTAAGAAAACAAAGCTACCAATTATCGAGTGCTTCCTATATGCCAAACATGATGTTAAATGCTTTGTCTTCTCTCATTTAATCCTTACAGCAATCTTTTGAGGTAGATCCTATTATATCATACACATCTTGATGGTGGGAGGAGAAAAATCTGAGTCCAATAGGTGCCCACGTGCCACTGGTGGGCACAGGGAATTGAGAATGGGAAGACTAGCTTTTGAGCCCTGGTATTCACTAGGTGTTGTCATGACTTCTCTTCATCTTTCTCACCAGGACTTTGGCTTCCTCCTTTGTTAATCATGATTATGCCCGATTATCATGAATTGTTATCATTATTTTTTATTTGAGGTGGATCTTTGCTTCAACAGAAACAAACTCCAGACCTATCATTTCACTAATACAATTTCAATCCAGTGTGTCTTAAAGATTTTAAAGATCTACCTTTGAAAGGCAAGGACCATGGAGTTAATTCTTCAGATTATCAATTAATGCTTTAATTAGGAGTACTTGATGGCCCACTGAGGAGAACAGAATATGGGTTTGTGGGTTTGGCTACCGGGAATGCAAAGGTTCTAGGAAAAGCTGAAGGATCGTAAAGGGCAGCTGAAAAGGTGCACAAAACAAAGACTTCACCTAAGTACATTTCATTTAGATTCTGTCTAGCTCAGGACAGTCTTAGAAGTTGGTGTGGAGGCAAGGAAACGTTCAGAGTGTAACACATGGTCCCTCCTGGATGAAGCATGAGTGAAAAAGTGCTGAAGGGCAAAAATCAAGGAAGTCCTGGGGGAAGCCATAGGGAAAATCACAGCCAGAGTTTGGACTTCACCCCACAGGCAGGGAGGACTTTGAGGGCGTCTTAGCAGGGATGACATTAGATGGAAGCAGCTTAAGAGACAGAGGGATGGTAGGGACAGGGTGTGGTTAGGAGACTCCTACAATAATCTAGTGAAGAGATCATGACCTCTGAAACTAGAGTGGAGGGGATAAGAACAGAAAAGGAGGTTTGATATTGCAGAGGGTATGGATGGAAACTGGAAGTGATTGGTGGGAGAGAGGCCTGTCAAGCAGACACCCGAACCACAGCCAGCCAGGGATTCTGGGCACGATAGGTTCAAGAACATCTGTTCTCTTTTCCTCTACTCTCCGCTCAATCAAAAATGTACAAACTTAACATCAGCTGGCCAGTTATTGAGTACCTAAATATGCAAAATAAATGGATAGCCATCTTTGCCATGAAAACCACAGAGAGAAATAAACCTGGTAGGGAGACAGTGAGGCTGGCAGGTGTTCTTGTCCCTTCACGTGGCCACCTCTTTCCTTGGGAAGGCAGTGAAGACAACTGATAACCGAATGGCCTGGATTCCAGTCTCAGTTCTGCCACTGACGGGTGCCTCTCTGACTCGTTTCTCTTCTCTAATTTTAAATGTTGGACCAGAGCTTTACAGCGATCCTCTGCAGAGCTCCAGGACTGCGTGCACAGTCTTTAATATTATTTCATTCGATTCAAAATATTTTCCACTCCTGTTTTCTAATCTCATTCTTCAGGAAGCACTGCACGTACTCAGGATAGGAGTGAGGACCTCCTGTCCGGTCTGGGCTTGAACATCCAGACAAAGCCAAGGGCCTCCTGGAGGAGCATCCCTCGGTGCCCGCCGCCATGGCCGCTCTGCCCTCCCGACCGCACCCCGCCTCGTTCCCACGGCACCTGGCGGGGGGGGCGCCCCCCCGC
>NW_006159662.1:5940012-5949521 GCF_000334495.1 Tupaia belangeri chinensis
GCCGGGCGCCCGCCCCCGCCGCCTCCGCCCCGGGGAAGACGGCCGCGCCGGGAAGCTGCCACCGGGGAGCAGGGGAGAGGTGAGAGGGGGCCCGGCCCTTGCGCGGCGGCCGAGGGAGGGCGGACCCCGGGTAACCGCCCGCCGCTGGCCGGCCTCCTCCGCGGAGCGTGGGCAGAGGCTCCGCCTTCCCTAGGGCGTCGAAGATTCTGGAGGGAAAGGAGGCCTGGCGCCTGGGCTGGAGCTTCCCCTCCGCTGGCCCCGCGCTCCTCTGCCTGAGGGGAACAGGTTTGGGGGAGTCCGCACCCCGGGCACTGCCCGCACCTCCGCGGGTAAGTCGGGAAGGCCGTGTGCCGGCCAGGCCTCGGGCTTCCGAGTGGGAACGGCCGTCGATGACCGCCTTGAACTGCGCCTCGAACCTGCCACGTTTCCCAGTGACACCTCGAGCCTCCCTTCCGTCCTCCGGGCCCCATGGTCAGTGTGTGACCGTCCATCTGGCGTAGGGTCACAGTAAAATGAAGAGTCACAGGCAGTACACGCCCCCTCCTCGCCTCCTGCGCCGCTGGACTTCCTAAACCAGATTGGCTGGAAGAGTCCAAAGACCTTCCTTCCCTGCTTCCGGAAGCCCTCCACCTCCTCCTCAGTGATCACAGGGTTCAGGAGTGTTAGGAAAACTGGACCCAAACCACTAAACTTTTTTGCTTACACTCAAGACTGTTTTTAGCTAAGACTTAAAAACGCTAAGATTTTTTAAAGCTAGGATTTAAACGAATCCTGTAATCGTTATCATTATGAATTCATTAATTGTGGAAAAGGTTGAATAACCTTCCTCCAAGCACCTGATTTTGAAAAAGGTAGAATTTATAAACCTGATCGCTGAGTATTAACATAGCTACTTCAATTTTGTTTCAAAGGAACTTTCAGCCTAAAGAGGGGACTCAATTTATACTTTTCTTTATTACCAAACTAATAAAATACTCACTTTGATGATATTCCTAATATGAAAACATAGTTTTTTTTAAAAAAAAAAAAAGTAAAATAGGTTGGTTAATATTAAAAACAGCTCCCTTCAAATAAGTTTTTTTTTTTGGGGGGGGGAGTGGGAGAGATTTTTGCTATATGGCATGTGCAGTCACCAAAGAGACAGAGAGACAGAAATCATCCCCCAGGGGATAGTTACGCCACAATCCCTTCTCCTCCATTCTCCTCCCATCTTGGCACAGGCACCCAGCATGCGTTTGAGGTCACTGGGTCTGGGACTCGAACCACGGTCGGCCATGTTGAAGTCCAGTGATGTAACCACTCCATCTGCTGGCCCCTTCAAATCAGTTTTTAAGTATGGCCAGGGAACAGTATATGTATGGCTTTTTAGAGAATTGGGAGACATATCTGCAATCTGATTCTGTTCTTAGTCAGGGAAACTAGGTTTGAATTCATTGGAAATTTATACTGGAGAGGAATATGTATGTCACAAAATTCTTAGAATATTCCTCACTGAAATTTCATAGACGTGTGGAATCTTGAGGCCAAGAAGAATCATTCGCTGTGGCGTTCAACGAAGTAGACCCTCTTCCCCACCTCTTTCCTACTCCCTTCTCTTTTGCTCCTCCCTACTTCATAAGGCTTCTCATATTGATCTGTAAAGCAGAGATTTGGCACAAAGCATTATCACCAGAGACTTGAAACAGAAGCATGCATGACCATGAGTGGATTTTAAATTCAGAAGCAGTTCCAAGGTGAGCAGCAGAAGCCAGACCGCTATTTTAGAAACACCCACCTTGCCCACATTGTATTATCACTCTCGTTCCTGCCCTCCCCTCCCCATCTGACTGCTGAGGAAAAATCCATGGCTTCAAATGGCCATCTGGTTGAGTAGGCCCACAGAGCTGAGATCCACGAATTACACATTGTGTTATGTGGATATTTCCATACAGTTATTTCTGTTTCTTGTTCATCCTGGTCAGTTTCTCAAACTTGCTGGGTAGCGTGAATTTAAAGCTAACACGGAGAATGTTTGCCTAAACTGAGATAACCTCCCATCCCGTTGGACTGACTCAGATGGCCTGTTGCCTTGGTTTCATCTAACAAAGCCTTGATGTATTTAAATGAGAAATTAACACCTAGCACCATTATGCTCCTTAATATTTATTTTGTAGTAAAAACAATGTAATGGAGAGTTTATGGGTAGAAAGGAAACTTTTGTAGACAATTTGTGAAGTCCTTTATTTGATAGGCAATTGTGAAGTCAGAGGTCACCTAGCAAGTAATTCAGATGATGTGATTTCCTGCCTCTTTAGACAAAGTTATTTCATGCCTCCTGACTTAGAAGCCTCCTTAAAATAACACCACATTGAAGTCATGATTGATTAGCTGACTTTTCTGTTACTTTTATAATCAAAACATACCTCCATATGGACTCTGGGATGTCCTCCTTTAGTGACCATCAACGTATTTTCGTTATGAATCCTTACGTACTCTGCCTGATTAATATTCAGACAGACTTCTCTTTCCAACAGTAGCAGCAGGAGTTCATCTTTCTGTTTTAACACCATCGTTTTCTGAAAAGGGTGGGAACATAACTTCATTCTATGCAGGTACAAATTCATCTGTAAAGTTCAAAGTGCTCTTTTAAAATGTGGTCCCATAAATGACCATTCAAAAGCACAGAATCAAAGTGTAGGTTTTGCACTGAGATGTGGAATGACATATTTAGTTTCGTATTCTGACTCTCCGAAGATCAACTTTCTGTACTTGAGAGAAAGTAACCCCTGAGGGACCAGAGCAGGTTTGGTCTGTTGCTCAGGATGAGATGAAAACCTGCAGGAGATTTCGTAACTACCAGACTAGACACTGGGTCACCATGAGTCAGGGACAAGCTGACACTGCCAAGGTGTACACCACTGAATAAACTGGAGGAGGGAAGGGAAGCCTCAGAACATAGACACCTGAGGGCTGGGATGGGTCTATCTTGCTTTGCTATTCCCCAGAGCAGAAAGCAGCCCTAGTCACCCAGGAATCATTGAAAAATACATGTAAAAAACAAATAAAAGAGCGCCACCAGACATTGGTGTGGACACTTTAGTGACCCTACAGATGAGATCGTTATTATTATTATTTTAGGTTTTTGCCACAGGGCGAGTGCACTTGCCAGAGAGAGACAGTGAGAGAAAAGTTGAAAAATCACCCTCTAGGGAGATGTCCATGCCACAGTCCCTTCTCCTCCATTCTCTTCTTGGAATTTGGGACACCCATGCACACATGTCTGGCATGATTTTCAAGCCACTGGGTCTGGGACTCAAACAGGAGAGTCAGCCATGTAGGAGTCCGGCACCTTAATCACCACGCCACCTGCTGGCCCCATGAGTCTCACTATTGATAGTGCCATTTTATTATGTTGTAAACTTAAATATTTTGGTCATAAATTTAGACCCACCAATCAAAAATAACTTTTTTTTTTTTTTTTTTTTTTTAGTTTTTGCCATACACTCACCAGAAAGAGAGAATGAGAGAGAAATTGAAAAATCAACCCTCAGTGGGGATGCCCATTCTTCAGTCCCTTCTCCATTCTCTTGGGATTTGGGGCACGCATGCACACGCACCCAGAGTAATTTTCAACCTGCTGGGTCCAGGACTTGAAGCATGGTCGACCCTGTGGATGTCCAGTGCCTTAAATACCATGCCATCTGTTGGCCCCTCTTTTTTTTTTTTTTTTTTTTTAAGACAGGGTTTCTGGCTGAGGACCTCCTGCCTCTGCCTCCTGGCTGGGCCCACAGAAATGCACCACTATCCTAACTCTTTAAGACAGGGTCCTGCTACATCACTCAGGCCAGCCTGGAGCTTGTGAAGCTCCTGCCTCAGCCTCTAAAGTCGCTGGAATTATAAGCATGTGCCACCAAGGTAGGTCTTTTTGGTGGGGATTGAACCCAGGCCTCCCATGTGGTTCCAGCCTGCGTTTAGCAGCGCATGACACTGCAGCAGGGTCAGGGCCAAACTTGCTGAGAGAGTTGTCTCTGCTTCTTTCCCTCCCGTGCGCCCAACCTACTGCAATCCGTCTTCAGCCCCATGACTCCGCCACATGCTCTCACTGAGGTTATTAACAGCCGCCTTCCTGAAGCACTCTCAGCTCAGCATCTGTGAAGCCACCCCACCCGGTCTCCCTTCTGCCTCTCTGGCGTCTTTGCAGGGTTTCTCTTTGGCTACCTTCTCCTCAGCTTTGTCCTCTGTCTTCTTTCTCTCTTCATGACCCAGTCTACCTTCAACTTCAGTTGTCACCAGAATGCCAGCAAGGCCTGAAGCTCTACCTTCTTCATTACCTGCAGAGCCCCACATCTTAATGTTCATGTCTCCATTTGCTACACCCCAGATGCTTCACACCCACGTTACTTTCTCACAAACCTGCGCCGCCTCCTGTGCTTCCTGAAGGGGATGTTGGCTCCGACTAGCTTGCCGCCCAAGCCCATGACCTGGGCAGCCTCTCAGCACTTCCCTCTCTGGGCCTGTTCCTGTCGTCACCCAGTCCTGATGGATTTCCCTCCTGGGTACCCCTCAGCTCCATCCTGGTGGGTAGTGTGTGCATTGCCATGAGACTCTCTGGGATCAAATCCCAATTTATGAGCTCTGCAGCTACAGGCAAGTTACTTAACCTCTCTGTGTGTCAGTTTCTTCTCCCGCAAGATAAATATGTAGTGCCTGCCTCATGGTATTGTGAAAACTGAGTGAGTTCACATGTGTCCATGCTCAGAACAGTACCTAGTGCTTCCAGAGGCTCAGTAAATGGACGCTGTGATCCCATTTTAAAAAGTGAGGAAACATCCTTTAAAAAAGCAGTGGTGATGGGGGCGGGGGAGGGCTGGCCATGCCACAGTCACTTCTCCTCCATTCTCCTGTTGGGATTTTGGGCTCGTGTGCCCATGGATCCAGCATGTTTTTCAAGCCATCAGGTCTGGGACTAGAACCACACAGTTAGCCATGTGAGATCCAGCTGTCTTAGTCACCATGCCACCAACTGGCCCTAGGGGGACCTTTTAAAATCCCAAATCTCAGGGACCAGCAGATGACAATGGTTACATTGCTGAACTCCTTTGTAGTTGACCACAGTTCAAGTTCCAAACTTGGCAACTTAAAATTCATGCTGTGCATGTGTGCATGCATGCCCAAAATCCTGAGAGGAGAATGGAGAAGGGATTGCAGCATGGCCATCTCCCGTGGAGGTGATTTCTCACTTTCTGTCTCTCTGTCTCTCTGGTAAGTGCACACACCCAATAGCAAAAAAAAAAAAAAAAAAGGAAGAAAAGAGAAAAACCCAAATCTCACTATTGATTGGAGTGGAACCTTTGTAGTGGCTTTATATGATACTTTGAGTCACGAACTTCAAGGCCATGAGATGTCCCCCCACCCAGCATCCAGCCCTTACAGTGCTGTTCTGCCCTCTCTGCTCCAGCCGCCGCACTGGGCCCTGTTCCTCATCTGTACCTGCCCCTTCATGCCTCGAAGCCTCTGTACCACTGTCCTCTCTAACCGAGACAGTCTCTGTCCCGCTTCTTGCCTATGTCACTCCTTATCAGACCCAGTGGCATTTCCTGAGGAAAACATGACCCCTCCAGACTGGGTTATAATACCCCATTATAACACCCAACTCCATGCTTCTGCTCAGTTGCATTTATCACACTTAGCGTTCACTTGCTCAGGGTCATTCTTTGACCCCAGCACCAGGGCAGGCGCTCCTGTCCTGCTGACTGCTGGTCCCCAGGGCCTCACACAGCACCCATCTTGGGGGGGCGGGGAGGTGTCCAAGGTTACAGAGTAAATTCAAGCAACCAGGGGCTTCTAACTTTGGTCATTGCTGACTTAGCTAGGTGCTCAGGTTTTCTTTTGTGTCATGTTAGAGAACAGCTTTTGAATCAGGTGTCTGTCTGTCTGACTCTCTGTGAATGACCAGGGCCGGCTCACAGAAGCCAGCTGATAAATGCAGATGCATTATTTATGCCTGGGACAGGAGGGCTGTAAAGGCATCGGCACCAACACAAGAAGTCCCGTCAGTCCAAAAGGAGCATCTGTGCCTTTCAAACAATAGCTATTAGATTAATAAGGGAATAAAAACAATTATGCTAAAATAGGTCCAAATATGGCAAAGCAACAAAGCAGTCTATTACAGCACATTTGTTTATCTTTTACATGCAGGCCGGGGATTAGAAATCATGTTGCATGAAGCAAAGGACAGGCAGAAGTTTGTCAGTGACGTTCAATATCTTCGGGACATGCAGCATAAGGTGGACTCTGAATATCAGGTAAATACAGACTGTAAGAAACACCAGGTCAGCCCATAACCTAGTCAATAAGGGAACTGGGTCCCACAAGACTGACCACAGTTGGAATCCCAGCCCCAGTGGCTTGATGATCACCCTGGGTACATGTGCACGCATGCCAAAACTTCCTACAGGATGAAGAGATGGGGGAGAAGGGACTGTGCCACGACTGCACCCCACTGGGGAGGGTGCTTTCTTCCTCTCTTTCTGGCTGTCTCTGGCAGGTACACCCACTCTCTGGCACCTTCCACTTTCTCCTACAGTATTCAAGTGAATTTAGAACACAGTATCAGTATGTGATAAGCAGTAATAGTTTTCTAAGATCCTAAATCCACCACTATCTATGCGACCATGGAAAGCTGCTTCACCTTTCTGAGTCTCAGTTTCCTCATTTGTAAAATGAGGATAACATTGTGAGTTTTCACCTCACAATATTGTCATGAAAGTGAAATGAGATAAACATTTTATTTATTGATTTATTTTAGAGAGATTTTTGCTATAGGGCACATGTGCTCACCAGAGAGACAGAAAGCCAGAAATCATCACCACCACCCCACCCCCCCTGGGAGGAATGGCCACGCTGCAATCCCGTCTCCTCTATTCTCCTCTTGGAATTTGGGGCATGCACGCACACACAGTCAGCATGAGTTCAAGCCACTGGGTCCAGGACTTGAACTGCAGTCAACTACGTGGGTATCCAGCGATGTATCCATTACACCATCTGCTGGTCCTGGGATGAACATTTTAAAAGTAGTCAGCACAGCATTTGGCACACAGCCCTGGCCAATGAATGATATTAAGGCTTCAATTTGACCAACTGAGAAGGAAAAAGCCATTAAGGAGTTAACTGGGTCGCCCTGCCAGTTATAAAATAACATGCCCTTCTGTTGTCATCCCTGCCAGAAGAAAGGTGGTTAGCACATTCTACAATAAGCTGCCTATTCGTCACCCTAGTTACAGTGTTTACATGCAAAAACAAAACAGACAGGGAGCCCGAGGAGTCGTGATGCAATTACTGGGAGCTGGCACCGAAGGAACTTGTAGGACTGGGTTGTGGGATTCTGGGAGCAGTTAGAAAGTGTCACTCATCCCATTGGCCAGAGCCCAGCCCTCACCAATCCAAGAGGCCTGTCCTCAGCCTCAACTGAGGATGGAAAAACGCTCATTCCCTAAGGAAAACACAGAACTGCTGTTATCAGGTTTTTCTCCTTCTTAGCAATTTCAAATATAACAGAACTCTCTGGGTCACCAAGGAAACCAGACCTATCGCAGTAACCTGATTTCACCTGTATAATACGGCTTAGCTCTGAGACTGGAAACGGAGTCCGTAGTTCATTCCACAACTTGCCAAGCCACATATAAGAAGATTTCAACATCGAGGGAATTTCTGTAAAATAACTAAGAACATAAACATTTGACCCAATGGACACCCTTCAAGTCCATCTGCCTTACATAAACCGGCCCGTGTTTGAAAAATGCTTGTTCAAAATTGTCTCAAGAACAGGCACATCAGAAAATCAATCTCACTGGTTTATGGTGCCCACTGAAGAAAATCACACCACTGCAGGGCTGGGAGCCATTGAAGTTTTATTTCCTAACCTCAGTTGGGCTTTCAGCACTGCCTTTCCATTCATTCCGTGTATGTACATATTCACACTAAGCATTCACTCCATTTTTACTCAAGGTGCCTACTAGGTGCTGAACAAAGCCCCTGCTTTCCTGGAGCTCTTGTCCCAGGATCAAGAAAAACAACAATATACACAAGTAAATACATGTGTAAATCATCTCTTTCAGTGACTGATATATACGATGAGGAAAATAAAACAAGTGATGAGGCAGAACTAATGCTTCTTTAGGCAGGTAGAGAAGGCCTCTTCAGTGAAGTGACATTTGGCTGTGGAGGTGAGTGAGGAGAAGGCCCAACAACGCACCCCAAGCAGAAGAGAAACAAGCGCTAAGACCCTGAGGCAGGAACTAACCTGAAGCTTTGGACCAAACAAAAGAAGCCAGAGTGACTGAATCTCATTAACCAAGAGAAAGCGTGGAACTGTACCTGGCAAACTAAGTCTGACTACTTGTACTGTGAGGTCATTGAGAGAGTCATGTTGTATTTTTGTTTTTCTATGCAAAAGTACATCATGACTTTCCCAATAACCCATTAGGAGTCAATTAAATGAAGCAGAGGCTGGAGAAGAATGGCGTTTATTTCTGCAGCTGGGTTACAGGGAGACAGTCACGATTACCACCCAACTATCTTTTTTTTTTTTTTTTTTTTGAGAGGTTTTTGCTATAGGGCATGTGCACTTGCCAGAAAGACAGAGAGGGGGGTGGGCAGCAGTTAGCGTAATGGCTATGTTGCTGGACTCCATGTAGTCGACCACGGTTCGAGTCCCAGACCTGGTGGCTTAAACTCACGCCAGGCGCGTGTGCTTGCATGCCCAAGATCCCAAGAGGAGAATGGAGAAGGGATTGCGGTGTGGCCATCCCCATTGGGGGGTGATTTCTCACTTTTTTTTCTCTCTGTCTCTGTCTTTCTGGTGAGCATAAGCGCCCTATAGCAAAAACCTCTCCAAGAAAAAGAAAGACCGAGAGAGAGACAGAAAGTGAGAAATCACCCCCCCAGTGGGGATGCCACGCCACAATCCCTTCTCCTCTTGGGATCTTGGGCACGTACACATATGTGCCCGGTGTGAGTTTAAGCCACCAGGTCTGGGACTTGAACCTCGGTCGACTACATGGGAGTCCAGCAACGTATCTGTTACACCGCCTGCTGGTTCCCCATCCAGCTATCTTGAAAAGCTCATCATGTGCTCAGTATTCATAGATACGAGATACGAGAATGTGGCTATCATTCCTCATTACTGTCAAAGTTGATTCTTGATCCCTGTTTTTCTTCAAATACCCATTCCTGGTCTCTCATCTGACTACCCCTCAAGCACACCACCTCATGTCAGCACTTGGTCAGACTGTTCTCATCAGAGGCCTTTCTAAATTTCAAAATGGCTGCAGTCCTGCTGGATCTGAAGCTGGACTGAGATTTAGAACCTGAAGAGGTAGATAGGCCAGATTGTGTTGGGTCTCACAGGACAAAGCTTGACATTTGGGTCTTACCACAATAAGAACTATTGGATAGTTTTGGGTAGTGTGATCTGATTTTCATTCTTTAAGATCACTCTGACTGCTGTGTGAAGAAGGACTACAAAGGGA
>NW_006159662.1:5949549-5977581 GCF_000334495.1 Tupaia belangeri chinensis
AATTAGTAATGAAACTATGATAAAAATTAAGGAGAGAGATGGGGCCGGCAGGTGGTGTGGTGGTTGGGGACACTGGACTCCCACATGACTGACCACGGTTGGAGTTCCAGACCTGGCAGCTTGCGTTCTCTCTCTCTCTCTCTCTCTCTCTGTCCCTCTCTGGTCAAATTAAGACAGATAAATAATGTTAAATAAAATGATTCTTTAAAAAAAAAAAAATTTGAGGAAAGAGATGATGGTGACTTGGACCAGGGTGGTAGGAGTGGGTGAGCGAGATGTCCCGACCCAGGAAGCAGAAGTGGAACAGACGTCTTGCTGATAGATGGAGAGGCGGAGTGAGGGAAAGAAATGCATGGAGGATGACTCACCTCGACACATTTACTTGTCCATCAGCTCCCTCTGTTGTCATCGCTATTCTAAACCTTTCCAAACCTCCAGCCCCCATGCCTTCAACGTAGACTTCCCCCTCTTATTTCCCACACACTCAAAGCTAAACCAAGAACCCTAGGCCAGCAAGTGGGAGTCCCCTCAAATGCCTTCTCTTCCAGGTCATGCTCCACACCTATCTAGCTCTCAAGTCTTGGAGGTTGATGTGACCCTCTTTCTGCTGGTGTCCAGCCTGAGAACTTGGTCCATATCCCGCAGCTCTCCTGCCCGGCCCATCCTGGACTTGCTATCTGAGTCTCTGACCCTTCCCTTTCTCGTACTTGCTCAGGCTACAAACATGCTCAAATCTCTCCCATGGTAAGAACAAAGGAACAAAGCTTTGGGTGGCCAATGTGTCCTTCTGTAGCCTGGACTTGACTCCTTCCTGTCTTGTCCCAGGGGTCCCCAAATAGTCAGCTGTATCTCTGTGTCCTCCTCCTGCCCTCCCATTTATCCCTAACTTGCATCCTGGCTGTCACCTCCCCTCCCTGAGGTCAGTAGCCTAAGTTCATTGGACACCTTTTCAGTCTTTGTTTTCTGAAACTTTATTTGCATTTGACCTTCCTTTATTCTTGGGACAGTATGCCTTCAGCTTTCTGACATCACAGTCCCCTGACTTTCCTCCTGTTTCTGTCATGTTTTCCATTTTCTATGTCCTCTTCTCTCTGCCCTTCAACTCTTCGTTTTCCGGGGGTTCCATCCTTAGTTCATGTTCCCGCTAATTCCCAGCCTCTGTGGCTCATCTTCTCCTGTTCTCTGTTTTTGTTTGTTTTGTTTTATTTGTAGGTTTTTGCCATAGGGTGCAGGTGCTCGCTGGAGAGAAAGAGAGGGAAAGTGAGAAATCACCCCCTAGAGGACGATGGCCATGTCATAATCCCTTCTCCTGGGATTTTGGGTACACATGCACATGAGCCATGCAACATGATTTTCAAGCTGCCGGGTCTAGGACTGCGATCTGCCATGTGGAGTCCGGCACCTTACTGACCGCACCTTACTGAGCACACCTTACTGACTACACCATCTAACCACTACTTTATACTTATGTCTCATAATTCTGGTGAGTGTCCCATAGTGCAGACTCACATACATACCTGCTAGTTGGACATTTCCATCTTGATGCCTCGTAGGTATCTTGAATACAACATGTCCACGTTTGTGCCCTATGTGATCATCCCCCTGCCACTCCTCCTGTGAACTAAGCCTTCCCCAACTCCTTCCTCACCCTTCTCACCATAGCCCACCATTTCCAAGTTCTGCCAAGTTTATCCAAGAACTCAGGAACTTGTGCCTCCATTTTTACTCTGTTGCCATCACTGTGGGTCCAGCCTTCATCATTCTTTCCAAGGCAGTGACAGTATCCTTGTAACTGGTCTCCTTGCCTCTAATCTTGTTGTCTTCCAGGTGGTTTTTCTTGAAATCCATCTAAAGTGTATAGTTGATTATGCCATTGGAATACATGACACCCTACAGTTATTT
The DNA here is from genome assembly GCF_000334495.1 of Tupaia belangeri chinensis. NCBI lineage: Eukaryota > Metazoa > Chordata > Mammalia > Scandentia > Tupaiidae > Tupaia > Tupaia belangeri. The sequence continues at coordinate 5,951,452 of NW_006159662.1, forward strand.
TTTTCATTTAAAGGCAGGTCCAAGATCCACGAACCTCAGCAAGACCAACCTAAACCATAACCATGTCTCTAACCCCTTCTCTCCCTTCTTTATTCTCCTCTCTTGACAAGAATGATAAGGATCATAAATTTCAAACCAAAGGTCTTTTTTTATAAAAACTCCTTTACCGAGTTCTGATTTACATATTATAAAATCCAACCTATTTTAGTGTGCAACTTAAAGATCCTTCATGAATTTCCCAAGTTTACAGCTGTAACTTTCACCAGTTTTAGTGCCTCTCCATCGTCCCATTACCATAGTACCCTTTTTATACCTCCTGCACAGAGCTCATGAAATTGTATTGCAGTTGACTCCTGTCACTTCCCGTCAAACTAGGCCATAACTGTTGCTCCTTTTTTGTTTGTTCGTTTGTTTGTTTTTGGATTAAGTGTGTACACTCACTGGAGAGGAACAGAGAGACAGTAAGAGGGAAAGTGAGAAATTACCCTCTGGGGGGAATGGCCACGCCACAGTCCCTTCTCTTCCATTCTCCTCTTGGGATTTTGGGCACACATGCATAGAGGCCTGGCATGATGTTTAGGTGGGCCCAGGACTTGAACTGCCATTGGCCATGTGGGAGTCCCCAACAATGTAATGACTGCACTACCTGCTGGCCCTAGGTCATAGCTTTTTTTTGAGAGAGAGAGAGAGAGAGATTTTTGCTGTACATGTACTCACCAGAGACCCAGAGAGACAGAGAGGCAGAAAGTGAGAAATCACCCCCTAGATGGGACAAATCATAGCTTTTTAAGGGTTGGGACTGAGTCTTACTCTTCTATGTTGAGCTAAATGCCTTGTCATTCATCAAAGCTGGTGTAACCTACTTCACCAATTCTGCTTGTCAGACTTATACCCTCAGATTATTCACTATTCCTAAAAATCAAATTCATTCTCATTGAGCATTTTCAAAACCACTCACCACAAGGTCTGCAAAAAAACAAATATAGTTGTCTTTAAGATGTCCTATGTATTGTTGAAGTAAGAATATAACGACACACAGTGAATACTTTGGAGGGGAGAGCAGTGATTTTTTTTTTTAGTTGTATTATTTCATCTATCTCTTGCCTTATTCCAGAAAGGATTTAAATTGGCACTACTTTATACTTATGTCTCATAATTCTGGTGAGTGTCCCATAGTGCAGACTCACATACATACCTGCTAGTTGGACATTTCCATCTTGATGCCTCGTAGGTATCTTGAATACAACATGTCCACGTTTGTGCCCTATGTGATCATCCCCCTGCCACTCCTCCTGTGAACTAAGCCTTCCCCAACTCCTTCCTCACCCTTCTCACCATAGCCCACCATTTCCAAGTTCTGCCAAGTTTATCCAAGAACTCAGGAACTTGTGCCTCCATTTTTACTCTGTTGCCATCACTGTGGGTCCAGCCTTCATCATTCTTTCCAAGGCAGTGACAGTATCCTTGTAACTGGTCTCCTTGCCTCTAATCTTGTTGTCTTCCAGGTGGTTTTTCTTGAAATCCATCTAAAGTGTATAGTTGATTATGCCATTGGAATACATGACACCCTACAGTTATTTTTTTCATTTAAAGGCAGGTCCAAGATCCACGAACCTCAGCAAGACCAACCTAAACCATAACCATGTCTCTAACCCCTTCTCTCCCTTCTTTATTCTCCTCTCTTGACAAGAATGATAAGGATCATAAATTTCAAACCAAAGGTCTTTTTTTATAAAAACTCCTTTACCGAGTTCTGATTTACATATTATAAAATCCAACCTATTTTAGTGTGCAACTTAAAGATCCTTCATGAATTTCCCAAGTTTACAGCTGTAACTTTCACCAGTTTTAGTGCCTCTCCATCGTCCCATTACCATAGTACCCTTTTTATACCTCCTGCACAGAGCTCATGAAATTGTATTGCAGTTGACTCCTGTCACTTCCCGTCAAACTAGGCCATAACTGTTGCTCCTTTTTTGTTTGTTCGTTTGTTTGTTTTTGGATTAAGTGTGTACACTCACTGGAGAGGAACAGAGAGACAGTAAGAGGGAAAGTGAGAAATTACCCTCTGGGGGGAATGGCCACGCCACAGTCCCTTCTCTTCCATTCTCCTCTTGGGATTTTGGGCACACATGCATAGAGGCCTGGCATGATGTTTAGGTGGGCCCAGGACTTGAACTGCCATTGGCCATGTGGGAGTCCCCAACAATGTAATGACTGCACTACCTGCTGGCCCTAGGTCATAGCTTTTTTTTGAGAGAGAGAGAGAGAGAGATTTTTGCTGTACATGTACTCACCAGAGACCCAGAGAGACAGAGAGGCAGAAAGTGAGAAATCACCCCCTAGATGGGACAAATCATAGCTTTTTAAGGGTTGGGACTGAGTCTTACTCTTCTATGTTGAGCTAAATGCCTTGTCATTCATCAAAGCTGGTGTAACCTACTTCACCAATTCTGCTTGTCAGACTTATACCCTCAGATTATTCACTATTCCTAAAAATCAAATTCATTCTCATTGAGCATTTTCAAAACCACTCACCACAAGGTCTGCAAAAAAACAAATATAGTTGTCTTTAAGATGTCCTATGTATTGTTGAAGTAAGAATATAACGACACACAGTGAATACTTTGTAGGGGAGAGCAGTGATTTTTTTTTTTAGTTGTATTATTTCATCTATCTCTTGCCTTATTCCAGAAAGGATTTAAATTGGTGATTTAAGAATCAACTGCATGGGGGCCAGCAGGTGGCATAGTGATTAAGGCACTGGACTCCCAGGTGGCTAACTGCAGTTCGAGTCCTGGACCTGGTGGCTGGAAACTCACGCTGGGCCTATGTGTATGTAAGCCCAAAATTCTGAGAGGTGAATGGAAGAATAGGGATTGAGGCATGGCCATTCCCCCAGGGAGTGATTTCTCCCTTTCTGTCTCTCTCTCTTTTCACAGGGCACACATGTCCTAAAGCAAAAATCTAAAATAAATAAATAAATAAATAAAAATAAAAAATAATCAATTGCACAAGTTTTATCACTCCTCAATAACTCGGTCCACATATGGCCTATATGTGTTTAGATAATTTACTAAGGTAAATTAGGTGAATATTGATATCCTGGATCATTGATAAACTGGGCCAGTTAATTTTTATGGAAATCCCAACTTATACTCACAGAACATTGACCTGGAGGGAATACCAGGGATTCTCATTTCAGGGTGTACACATCATCTATGACTTCATAACTAGAGATGACTCCTGAATTGTATCCATTTGCCACATCATCCTTCCTATGCTTGACTCGCCTCTTGTGAACTGGCGGCTCAAATTGAAGCCCTTAGAAACGTCCTATGTAAACTCTTCCTGCTTCGTCCTAAAATATGCTAAGGATTGTTGTATACCAAATTAGCAGTGTCTTTACAGGTCCAGTGCTAGCAGGAAGACAGGAGGAATAAACCCACCCTGAGTTATTTTGATACTACCCCTTTTAGTGGTTGGGTGGGACCCTTTCGAGAAAACAAGAGGAAATAAACATCTATTTGGCATATTGCATGCTATTTCAGAATCTGGTAACTCGTGTATAATTATATGCCATCTCAGAATTCAGCCCTATTTCTTTAAGAGTGTTCATGCAGCATAACTTTTTTTTTTCTTTTTTTGGTCAAAGGTGTTTATGTAACTGGAGGCAGAATTTAGCCATTAACGTCCACTGGAAAGCTGGAGGGAAAGCTTACACTTGGCATTTCAGAATGATTTTCTATAATCTATTAAATGAGTTCAGATTGGTTTCATCTCATGCCACTTATTCATTTCAATTCTTTCAAGTGTGAATCAGAAAACTAAACATGATGATATCAATTTGTTCAAGGGCATGATTAGTGACTTTGTGTCAGGTGGTGAGGGCTTGGGGCTGTCCACTCCGGGAGCTGGAATGGAGATCATTCAGCTGCCCTTCCTGTAGGAGTCAGGGCGGGGATTCTCTTCCCAGCTCACCTTGGAGGTCCATGTTGCCATACTCTTCACAGCCAAAACAGGAAAATAAACCAGCTCGAGAAGAGTATCATACCAAGCTGGTTTTTTTTTTTAAAGAATTATTTTATGTAGCTTTTATTTATTTTAATTTGACTAGAGAGGGACAGAGTGAGAGAGAGGAAAAGGGAAAGTGAGGAAGCAAGTCGCCAAGCCCAGGACTTGAACTGTGGTCGACCGTGTGGGTGTACAACACCCTTAACCGTCACACCATCCTCCAGCCCCCAAACTGGTTTATACCCTTGCTTTCTTAATATCTTAAAAACAATTAACTTTAACAATGTTGCCATCGACAATCCAGCCCCCAGACTCTGGGTTATGCACATGAGATCGTAAGGAAAAACACCTGGACCACTGAAGGCAGAGGCAACTCCCACTTCCCAAATGCTTCCCAAGCTAGAGCGCAGGCACCATTGTTGACTGAGTTGTAACACCGAGTCGCTGTGATGATGACTTCCTCCCCGATTGTGAGTCCAGGAGTGTTTCCGTGACACATGGCTTTAAGTCACTAGGAGCGAGTGATGAGTAGGAGGGAGCAGACTGATAATAGAAGAGACAAAAGAAACTCTGAGCACAACTGTGGATTCAGAAAGCTGCAGTGCCATAGAAAAACTGACCCTGATGCCTGAGAGCCAGGCTCCTTAGCTGGCCTACTGGGGGGATCTGGGAGCTTGGGAAACAGCACTCAACTTCCAAAGTGGAAAAACACGGATGAAGCTCACGCCCAGATGGAAAAGTTCTGATCAGAGTCATATGCTTTGACACAGGTTTAGAAATGGGATTGAGGGACCAGCAGTTGGCGTAATGGCTGTGTTGCTGGACTCCCATGTAGTTGACCACAGTTCGAGTCCCAGACCTGGTGGCTTAAACACACACCGGACATGTGTGCGTGTATGCCCAAGATCCCGAGAGGAGAATGGAAGAGAAGGGATTGCTGGGTGGCCATCCCCCCTGAGGGATGATTTCTCACTTTCTGTTTCTCTACCTATCTGTCTTTCTGGCGAGCACACGTACCCTCTAGCAAAAACCTCTCCAAAAAAGAAAGAAATGGGATTGAAAACAGCAGTCAAAAGCCCAATGATGGTGGTGGTGGTGGGTGTCTTTTACTGAGCATTGCCTGTGGGCCAGCCCCTCTGCCACCTTAGTACCCACAGTCCCCCATGCTCTCCTCCTCACCGTCTTACAGCACAGGGACACGTCTCTCTTACAGATGAGGGAAGCAAGAATCAATGGAGTTAGTCAGCCTGCCCAAGGTCACGATGCTAGAAAGCACAGAGCTGGGGTTTGTCGAGTTTACCAGGATTGAGTTCCAGTGAGTCACAAACCCCACGTCATCCCCCACAGGCAACTCTGCACATCCTGCCTCGTTTTTTTGCCCCCACAGTGGCAGCTTCAGCACAGAAGGCAGCCTGACTGCGTGTGCTGCACTCAGAGGGGTGGGCTGGTGGCAGAGGGGGCGACACCAAAGGAGAAGGGAAGGAGGAGGCCCTGACTGTCTCTGGAAGGAAGAAATAAAAAGTTACCTGAAGCCTTCAATCTCAAGACCGCCCTCGGCCATTTTTGCTTCCTGATCAGACACTTAGAGCCATAGAAATACTGATGTGTAGAACTGAAAGGACTCTTTCAAAAGTCCAGGGTAAGAGGAGCCACTGGTGGTTGTGAATTACAACTCGGCGACTTCTCCTCCTCTGCCTGAAACAACAACAACGACAACAAAACTCGTTCACGTTAGCAAACACATCTAACCCCCCACCCACCAGGGGAGTGGGGGGAGCATGGCTAGGCTTGTGCTATTTCTAGGACTAGGAGTCTGGATTTAGCTCTGTCCCCAAGTTCCTTTTCAGCAAAGCTGTAACTTCAGTGGTTGATGTACACAGAAAGATTGCTCAGTCTTACCAACGTAAAAATTAGCAAGTCCCTACCTTGCCACCGGTTGGTTCTCCTGCTCCTCTACTAGAGGAGGAAAAAGGAACCAGAGGAGAAAAAAAAAATTTTTTTTTTCAATATTACTAACCAATCTACTCCTCCTCCCCTTTTGGTAAAGAAATATTTAAGACGTATGCATTCCTGGAGAGAATTTTCAAAAAACACTCAGCCCACAAGAATTCTGTTCATCCCACAAAATCTGCCTTGGTCCTGTGTGCATTTGCTAACACGGGCGCCTCCACTTTCAGCCCATCAGCATTTTCTTCTTTTGCCTTTAATATCAGTCAGTTAGGATGACCCACAGACTCTGCATTTGGAAACGCCACTCAACACCACAGCTCCTCCCAAACGGGGGCTCCCATCTGAGGTCGGTGTACAAAGAACAAAGAAAAGAGGCACACATTAAGTTCTCCAGCTGACTCCTTTTAAGTGTACCTTGCTTGCTTGCTTGCTTGCTTTCTCCCGCCAAAGGGTGTGTGCACTCGCTGGAGAGAGACAGAGAAAGTGAAAAAGCACTCTTTCTGCTGGGGAATGGTCATGCTGCAATCCCTTCTCTATCTGTCTCTCTCGTCATGATTTTGGGCATCCACACACATGTGCCTGGCGTGTTTTTCAAGCCACCAGTCCAGAACTCTAACCATGGCAGTTGGTAATGTGGGATCCAACCATCTTCACCACCACACCACCAACTGCCCCTATTTGGTGCTTTTTTGTTTAATTTATTTATTATAGTTGCTGTCTAGTATTCCTGGGATTTTCTTGCTTAAATTTTTTTAATGATAGTATATGCATGTATGCGTGCACACACAGGAGAGAGAGAAGCATCTCCCTGACAGTGTCTTGTCATGTCTCAAGCTCCTTTCTCCAGTCCTCCAGCACCTGGGGATCCTGGGCACCTGAGCACACACATCTGCTATGTTTTCCGGCCAACTCAGGGGTCCAAACTTGTGGTTGGCCGTATGGCTTCCAGATCGCTGGGCACTGCCTTACTGCTGTCACAGTGGCTGGGCCTCTTGCTGAAATGACTAAAACAAGCACTGCCCAGTATTCATTACAGTGGCTTACTGTCTACATGGCATAATTTTTGAAAAGGGGACGAAGTGTGATATAGAAAAAAACAATCATTTGAGAGTACTCTCCCTTTCCCAAGCAAGGTGGGGGAGGACTATATCTCCCTGCAGGGCATCCAGGTTCCACTTGCTGCAGGTGACCATCTGGCTGTTGAGGACAAGCCCGGCCAGGGCTCGCCAGCAGTCCCCATGTGACCAGCCGTTCCAAGTGGTAAATGTTTGTTAGCGTCAGGTCACTTCTGTTCTTCACCCGGATCATAATATTAGGCTCTCCACGTGGCACAAAATTCCAGTAAAATCTCCGCATTACGAAAGGAGATGCTTTTTCTAACAGAGGGGGACAAGTGCTAAAGAAATCTTTCTCTTCCAGCCAGGAAGGGGAGAGTCAGGACTCTTTTAGAAATAGTAATGCTTGCCTTTACACTGCTTTTTTTTTTTTTTTTTTTTTTACTATGACAGTGGATAATTTGGCTTGAGTATAATTTGTCAAAGGTGAATTGGGTCACTGTATCTACAACTATGGAAACACTTGAAGTTTTACTATTTTGGGGTACTTAAAATGTCTGTTCCAATGTTTACAGCATATGATATCCTCAGGTTTGTTCAGTCCTAGTACTAAAGAAGTTTTTTTGTTTGCCTTTTTTTTTTTTTTTGGTCAGTGGTGTGTATTCTTGTCAGAGAGAGAGAGAGAGAGAGAGAGAAAGAGAGCTCTCCAACAGGGCATGGTCACATTGCAATCTTTTTTCCACCATTTCTCTGTCCCATCTGTCAGGGTTTGGGGCATGCATGCACGCATGTGTGCCTGGCATGTTTTCCAAGTTGCCAGCACTGGGAGTCTGACCGTGGTGAACCATGTGGGATCTGACTCCCCATGCACAGGGTTTAATCATTGTGCTAAGGGCCAGCCCTAGAGAAGAAATATTTTGGTACTAGAGTCTATCTTAATTTTGTTAAGAAAAATGGAAACATTGCTTATGCTAGTTATTATATTTTCATTAATTTGCATTTAGGGATTGATATTTTCCTCTGAAGCAAAAATGCAATTCAGCTAACATTAAATGCTAGGTACTGGGGGATTCAAGAGATAAGAGATAATCTTCACTCTCAGTATTCTTGCCGATTAACAGGAGAAACAGGCTCAAAAACAAAACAAAATGGCTAACTACAATAGGGGGAAAATATTGCATAATTCAAGCTATGTATAAAGGAGCAATTGAGGCCAGCAGATGGTGTGGAGGTTGAGGCAGCTAAATCCCACAGGGCCAGCTGTGCAGTTCAAGCTCTGGACCCAGTGGCTTGAAAATTGTTCTGGTTCATGTGTGCTTGACCAAAATCCTGAGAGGAGAATGGAAGAGAAGGGATTGTGGTGTGGTCATCTCTCAGGGGGATGATTTTTCACTTCCCCCCTCTCTCTTTCCCCCCCCCCCCCCCCAGCGAGTGCACGTGCTCTATAGAAAAAAAAAAAAGTAATCAACTCAGTCTGGGAAAGATTAGTAAGGCAGAAAAAATTAAAGAGAAGCAAGACCCCATGAGCAGGCTCTTTAGTAAATCAGGATTTGCCAAGAGAACTTCTTATGGAGCGTATTCAAATGGAGGGAGCAGCATGTGCTGAAGCTCTGACATATGAAAATTCTTATCCTATCATGAGGTCGTCCCAGTAGGGTCAGAGGGAGGAGCTATGAAGAGAACAAGACTGGAAGGAGGGGTTAATAAGGCGTGTTAGGTACACCTTCCTTGAGAAGGCAATTGTTAGGTAAACCCTTGATGAAATGCCTCCTATATGCTTATTGTTTGATTTTATTAAAACAATGTCTAACATTTTTGGCCTGGGATTTGGGGCAAAGGGAAGAGAAAGTGACACCTAGTCTTTCCACTTGGTAACAGGTGTCCAAGAAACACTTTGAGATGTATATCATTTATTTCATGCTCCTCCCAATTGGAATTAAGCATAAAGGTACCAAAGCTACTCATAGACCTAAGACAAAGAAACTTTTTTTTTTTTTAATGTCCAGGCTTGTTTGAGACGACAAGAACCTAGAAGAGATTCAAATGAGAAGAAACGAGATCAACTTCAGGGGCAAGAGACAAATATTGAGAGATCCAGATTTTCAAGTGGATCATCTTCTAGACAGGTATGGGAAAATCTGGGAGATATTCTCCCACTGCTGTGTGTGTGTGTGTGTGAGAGAGAGAGAGAGAGAGAGACTTAAGAAAAAACTGATTCAAAAAGATGTTGCAGAATCCTAAAGGTCAAGGCAAGGAGAGACAGGAGCAAGAGGCCAGGGCTGAGCCAGGCACTCCCATCCTGGACACCATCCCTGCTGCTCCTGAGCTGCATGACCTTCCCACTTCCCATTGGTTAGAGTTTTTTCCTGTAGAGAAAGTTCTGACCTAAATAGTCTGTGAGAGGCACCATCCAGGGTCAGAAAAGTTGTGTGTGTGTGTGTGTGTGTGTGTGTGTGTGTGTGTGTGTATATACACACATATATATGTTAAATATATACATATATATACATGTTAAATATCATGTAATAATTGTATATATTTGTGGAGATACAATGTGATTTTTTAATACAAGAATGTAATATGTGATGATTAAATCAGGATGATTAATATCCCTATCGTCTTAGCCACTGTTATTACTTTGTGTTGGCAACATTCAAAATCCTTTTTTTATTTATTCTAAAGTCTATAGTAATTTACTGTTAACTATATTTTCCCAACTGTATTATATAACACTAGAAATTGTTCTTCCTAACTGTCTATAATTTTGTTTCCCTTTGTCAACATCCTTTTGACTCCTCCTCTCATCCTTCCCAATTTCTAGTAGTCTTCCATTTTCTCTCTACATAAGAGGTTGTTTTTCTTTTTTTTAATTGCCACATATGAAGGACAACATGTGGTATTTTTCTTTCTGTGCCTGGCTTATCTTATTACCATAATGTCCTCCAGGCTCACCCATTTAATCTCAAATGACAAGATATTCTTTTTAGTGACTGAATAGTATACATATATAATATATGTGCTATATGTATATGTAATATATGTGCTATATGTGGATATATATATATGTATATATGTGATATATACGTATATATACAGCACCTTTCCCCTGCCTCTTCATCTGTTGGCAGACAGTTAGGTTGATTCCATATCTTGGCTACTGTGCGTAGCGCAGCAGTAAACATCAGGATCCAGAGATCTTTACAACACACTGATTTCCTTTCCTTTGGACATAGGCCTTGCAATGGAATGGCTGGGCCACTGGAATCTTTGAGTTTAAGAGTTGGAGACACAGGGCCTTCTCAAGCATAGCATCATCTCTGTGGCTTATGACTGGACCTGTTCCATTGTTGGGTCTAGTTTTCATTTCAAACAAAGGGAGGGAGTAAAATGCAGTCATAATTACATCCTGCAATCATTGGTACTTATTTAAACATGTCTGTCTGGGATGATAACTACAAGAAGAGCAATATACTGGATTGTTGGAAAAGTTGTGACACATTTTGCATAGAAAAAAGTCATGACTTTTCCAACCACCCAATAATATTATAGCAATATGATGATGATAATAATAGCAGTAGCAGTCATTATTATTTGCATGTTGACAACACTTCAGGCACTGGCTCTCACCTACCTATGTGAGAGACACCTATGTGTATGTAGATAAATATAGATATTTCTACAGACATCTACCTATATCCATTTATATATGTATACATATATATGTATGCATAGGTCTAATTGCTCCATTTTACAGATGAGAAATTGGGTCTTAGAGTAGTGAAGGAACTTCACCTAAGATTTCACAGCCAGTATGTGATGGGGCTCAGATTTTATTCCCGGCAGTCTGACCCCAGAAGAAGTGCTCTGAACCAATAAACCATAGGGCCATATTTCATGTGTAAGATCTTATCTGTCTAAGAATTTTACTTATCCTAAGTAAGAGCTAAATACCACAAGCTGCATTCAATGCTGGTTGTTAGCATAGTGAACTGATTTAAGATGAGTAATATGCTTTGTATGAATTCTTATTTAATATTTTATGCTTGAAATATATTCTAGAGGAGGGACTCTATTTCCTATCAGTGGTGTGGATCCCTGAGATAGATCCTGAATACCTGATATCAATCAAGTTCTTGTTGGGATTTCTTCTTTAATCTAGGATGTTCACACTGCGGTTATTTAATGTTCAAAGGGCACCTTAAAAACATCAATGATTGATGTTTATGGATGTAGTCGTATCCCTGAGAGAGATATATACTCCCTATTAAGGAATATAAAATCACACAATAAAATATCCCACCTAGAGTCTGAAGGTGAAAGAGGCTATCTCACAATATTGGCAACACTGAGAACATGTTGCCTGAATCTTTTCCTCTTACTTGAATCTTTTCCTCTTACTATATATAATGTCTGCTGCTGATTAAACTTAGGGAATGAGATTAACCCCCAAATTAAATGTAGTTTGGCTGGAACAACACATTTTTAACATTCAGGCAAATTCTCACATTTATACACTTAGAAACAGAAATCAAGGACATAAAAAATGTAATGTAATTTAAGTCAAACGGTAGCATATAGAAATCTTCCTAGATTGGAACTGCCAAACAAACGGCAGCCGGGCTCTTGTTCTCATGGGGTCTCAGTGCAAAGTCACAGCCCTTTTCTTTGGTGGTGCTCCTGCATCTGAGGTACTCAGTTTTATACTTCTCTCCACAACTTTGGGGGACAAGCTGGTGTCAGAGTCCTGAGGTTTCCTTCTTAAGGCTGCAAAAATTATTTATTCTTTAAGTCATCCTTCTAAAACACTCTTATCACTTCCTAAACAGGACATAGTAGTACCTATAAAGGTAATTATGTAGGACTGGCCTCATAACCTGGAGGTTAAGGGAGCCAGATCCCACGTGGCCAACTGTGGTTTGAATCTTACCCTGTGACTGGAAAAACATACCAGACACTTGTGCTTTCATGCCGAAGATCCCAACAGGATGGAGAAATGAAAGAGAAGAGATAATGTTGTGACCACACCCTACTGGGGGTGCTTTTTCCCTCCCTCTCTCTCATGGCAAGCGCACATGCCTTCTGAAATTAAAAAGAAGTTATCATGGGCACCAGCAGGTAGCATGGTGGTTAAGGTGCTGGACTCCCACATTGCCGACTATGGTTCAAGTCACAGACCTGGTAGCTTGCTTTCTTTCTCTCTCTCTTTCTCTCTCTCTTTCTTTCTGTTTCTCTCTCTCTCTCTCTCTGGTGAGGGCATGTGCCCTATAACAAATTTTAAAATAACAATAAATAATAAATTAAATAATTCTTTTTTAAAGGTAATTATGTAAAATAACTTCTATAGTAACAGATAATATGGATCTCATCTTCCAACTCTTACTTTTATCATTCTTTTATACCCAACACAAATTAAAGCCCAAAATATACAGTAAAATGCATGAAACAGGCCATTTCTATGCTAATCTACAAGGACAGGATGTTTCGTGTTTGCACTATGTCACTGTACCTCGTGTGTCAGAGAACAGAAAATGCTGCTTACAGAATCTCCATTTATTCCAGATAATGATATCACAAGGGTTTGGGCCTTGATTGGACAAGTGCCTTCAAGTCCCCATTTTCTCTATCAGAAAGAGCAACAAAATCAGGATTTTCCACAATGAAACTCACCCCTATTTTGCTCTCTGCATAACAGATAGTCTTCAGGGGATACCGAAGGATTTGACTCTGGGCACAAAAGCAGGAAGGGTGAGGGGAGAGGAAATGTCCACCCTCCACAATCATCTGACGTATGTGCTCATATGCCACCCTGCCTGGCTCAGTCCTTTAACTTTTCTTGGTACAAACAAAGCCAGAAATCCCTTATAAGATTCAAGCCAAATAAGAAATCTTCAAACACTACCATCATGAGCTGTGTGGAGACCCCTACCCAAATATCTATCAAAAATCTGTTGGTTCTTTTCTTTGTTCTTTTTTTTTTTTTTTTTTTTTTTTTTCAGTTTGCTATATATAGAGAGAAAGTGAGAAATTACCCCCAGAGGGGATGGCCATGCTGCATGTTGCAGTCCCTTCTCCTCCATTCTCCTTTTGGGGTTTGGGGCATGCACCCAGCATGATTTTTCAAGCCAACGGGTCTGGGACTCAAATTACCCAGCTGGTCACGTGGGATATAGCCATCTTAACCTCTGCACCACCTGCCGGCCCAACACCCAGTATGTTTTCAAGCTGCCTGGGTCAGGACTCAAACTGCAGTCAGCCATGTGTGGTCTGGCTCCCTTAACTATTGCACTGTGGTCTTGAACTTTCAGAGTGTGGGTCTGCCCTCTTGTAGCTCAAGTCCTGGGGGGATGCAGGTCTTATTAAACTTCTTTGCAAATGGTCCACAATGCCATGAAGTTCCTGGAGCTAGTCTCCCAGAGGAGTCTGTGAGCAAGGAAGCTGGCACCTCTCAAAGGAGAAGCCAGGCCAGAGAGATACAATTTCCCAAGCTCAGTGTATTGAGCATAGTACATGAATCAGGCCCTAGAGTTGCAACAGCCCCTCCATCAATCAGAAAGGAGTGGAAGAAAGATACAGTTTAGTGGGATGGTATACATTCCTCCCTAGGTGGAAAGTCTCTGAGTAATTTCCTCCTAGAGATTGCTGTGTCTGGGAATTCTTAAGTAACACGTTGCCTCTGATCTGTGAAGGCAGGTTCACTCTCTGATTGAGTGGCTAGTTTGTAAGTGAATTGCTTCACCCAAGAAAATGTTTCCAGTGTTCTGTCCCTATGTAAAGCGTGCCACTACCCAATTTTGACACTTGTATTGCAATTTGCATCACTTGTTCATTTCTTAACCCAGACTCAAATTGTCACAATTTTGATGAGCCTGGAACAAGCGAGGCATTTACCATCAAGTAACAGCTCCAGTGTCAAGCTATCATTTCCAGACACCTGCTTAGCAGTGGGCAGGTCCCCAAACACGGTTAGCCTAGTGGCAGCAGGGCCCAACCTCCTTGCTACAACAACCAGTGGCTCCAACTGCTTGTTGTGCAGAGGTTGTATTCAATCTAAATCCAAGATGAAGCAATACCTGGCAAGCTCGTGCTGAGATGTTTTTTAAAGTGGTACCTCCTAAATACATTCAAGTTACTGACTTGGCATCATAGAAAGCATTTATCAAGGGCCAGCTCTGCCCCTCATTACAGGGTGAATTCAAGCAGACACTTTGCTTCTAAGCACTTCAGTTTCTCATCCAGCAGATACTTATTATTATGCTTATCTTGTGGGATCTTGTGAGCACGAGAGAGACTCGCAAGTGACATACTAATGTTAGATTACATTATAAACTGCCTTGGCATCCAATATACTGTACTTGCAAATGATGCTCTAAAAAATATTAGTGCCAGAACAGGTTCTGGGGCTTCTAGAACCTTCTTTGGCCTCAACCTATCCCCAGACCACATTTCTAAAAAGCTAACCTAAAATACTAATTTAAATGTAGATGCTTCTCAGAGTCACATACAACTATTCAGTCCGATTTGAACTTAACAGGGAAATAAACAGCTCTTCTTGATCAACTATTGAATAGAAGTTGGAGATTTTAGTTAGCTAAAATGCAAAGCAGTCTCTGGTTGTAAGGGAAAAGCAATACCCTTTCTTCCCAGGCACCTGCAAGATAGCTGCTGGCCTGGAGGAGCCTTCTGTCATTGGCAGGGGCACCAGGGTATTCATCCTCTCAGACCTTCACAGAGAAGGGACGGGAGCCCTGCCCCCACCACAGGAGATCATGAAAATGATTAATTAGTTCAGGACATGGGGGGCAGCAGGCTTCTATGAAGAAACACACCATGAGTCCTTCTCATCCTCCAAGATCCCATATCCTTGCTGGAAGGGACGCCATTCCGAATACACAAGCCTCAAGGACTGAGGACCCATTGTCATCGCATTTTCATTGGGAAGAGAGGTGAAGATCATCTCTTGTTTTTCAAGAGCACTGTTTGCTCTGCTAACAGGAATAGGATTATTGTCCTTTCACTGTAGCAACTGAGCAACTAAATATTTAGATTCTAGGCCCCAGCCTTACCTTGGAAGGAGACACAGGCAGTTACTCTTATACCCAGAAGCAGCTGCTGGGCCCCAGGCTCACTCAGTGTGATGTTTACCTCCATGAGGTTACCTGGGTCTCCCAACAAGCAAGGTAAGCTGCAGGAGGGAGGCTGTCACCCAGCATAAACAGTGCAATTACTTTTTCTATGAGAAGCCTCACACCCTTTGGAGAATAGAATAAAAATAACACACCTACAAGTAACTTACAGTGGCTTTAAAAGTCAAAATGTCCATCCATACATGAGAGCAGAAAAAGTCGAGAACCGCACTGCCACTATCCCTTCGTGGCTGTTTACTACATTTGAATTAGTTACAATTGGATTTAAAATTGAGCTCCTTAGTCGCACTAGCCACACTGCACATGTTCGGCAGCCTTGTGTGGTTGGCGGCTGTCATATGGGACCGTGCAGACACGGAACAGTTCCATCACTGCAGAAAGTTCTGTGGGACAGCACTGCTCCAGGTCATAGCCGGATCCAAAACAAAAGACCCTGTGAGCCAGTAACGAGTTTTGTTTCCCAGAAACCGGCCCTGTGTAATCCACAGTACAATGCTTTGCATACTGCAACGCCTAGCAAATGTTAGCTCTAGAAGATACAGCAGTCCCCGAAGGCTGGCTGGCTGGCTTTGCATTTTGTGTTTTTCTACGCCCTGGGTATATTTGCATGCCTCCTTTCATTATCCAGTCCTTCATCCTGTCCTGTCTGTGAAACCATCAGCTTCTCCTCTTTCAAACAGCCCTAGGGGCGTGCTCTCCTTCATCTGTCAGTACCCACTGGTACCCTCAGCAGTGTCAGGAGAGCAGCCGCAGCTTAGGACAAGTTCTGGAAGCTCCTTGAGTCATACCTTTAATTTTCTCTAATTTCTCCTTGTCCATTGTGGAATTTCTTGTGGGTCGGGCCTCCCTCCCTTCTGGCCCCAGGCCTATGTGCCGATGGGGCAGGACACACACAGGCAGGCACGCAGGCACTCATGAGGCCCTAACTGCCAAGGGCCCCACCCAGGGAGCCTGTGAGTCATCTTCTACACCTGGCCGGAGCTGTCACCGCTGCCCTCTTGTCTCTAGCTCAGATCCTGTGCCCTTGAGGTACACCTGGGTAATAACACATCTGCACCCGGCACCTCGAGCCGGAATCGCACGTCAATGGGGAGGGAATGTGCAGCCTCAGTTTGACAGTGCAGAGCTGTGGGAACGTCCTTTAGAGTTTGTTTTCCCTTTTAGCTATTAATCTGTTCACCACAGTATGTCCCACAAGCCCCTTAGACTCCAGATGCTGAATACATCATCATTTCCCCTCAGATTGGTTCCTCTTCCTGAATTTCTTATTTCTGCTCAAGTCAGAATTCCGGAAATTATTTTTGACTCCTCCTCCTCTTCCTTCTGCTTCCCCTCACACTCCACAGCACTTAGGCACCAAAACCTGACTGTCTTATCTCCTCTGTCTTGAATCTGTCCACTTTCACCTCCTTTTGCAGGGTCCTATCTTTTTTCCTCGGGTTTATTGCAAGAGTCATTTCCCTGGCCATTTCACCTTTACTTCATCCCTTCCAGGCAGTCTTCTGGGTTGCTCTAAGTCCCTCTAGAAGCAAATTAGATCATGACACTCCTTCATTAAAAATTCCTTAGGGGGCCAGCAGGTGGAGTGGTAGTTAAAGTGCTGGACTTCCATGTGGCCAACCATGGTTTGTGTCCTGGACCCAGTGGCTTGAAACTCACACCAGGCATGTGTGTTTGCATGTCCAAAATCCCAAGGGGAGAATGGAAGAGAAGGGACTGCGGCATGGCCATCCCCCACGGGGGATGATTTTTCACTTTTTCTCTATTCATCTCTCTCTGACTCTCTGGCAAGCACACACACTCTATAGCCAATCAATCAATCAATCAATCAATCAATCAATAATAATTGTCGGTGGTTTTTCCATTTCCATGGTTTCCAGGGTTTCTCCTAGTAGTCAAGCAGCTTTGCTCCTGTCCTTCCTGTGTAGCCTCAGAGCACCCTCTGGGTTCAAGTCTACAGTGGGCACATTGTCCTATCTGCTCCCCTCCCTCAGGGCTGAAACCAATCAAAAACAGCACCCTGTATTGCTGTATTTCCTATGCCTGGCATATAATAGGAGCTCGAGGCATGTTTGATGGTTAATGGTTGCAAGAATATTTTAGGAATATGCATATATTCAGAGTTATAACCATTTAGCCATAATGGCCAAAAAAGATACAAAAAGAAAAAAGATGTCATTTGGAGTGGAGAATGGCCTGGTCTGAAATTGCTGAAAGGAGAGTGGTTTGGTGCAGTGGCCCATCTTCAGTGACCAGCTTGAGTCTGAAGATCAGCCAAGTTTGATCGACCATTGTGAGACCCTGAACTGGGGATGACCAGAGTCTCCAGGTAAATAGACCATTTTTTTACTCCCTGGCACATAGTTCTGGAAAGGAACAGATAGCATCATTTTATTTTTCATCATTTTTTATTTATTAAGGAATTATTTATCATTATTATTATTTTTTAATTTGTTACGGGGAGGTGCACTCACAGAGAGAGTCAGAGAGAGAGAGAAAGTGAGAAAGCAAACTGCCAGGTCTGGGACTTGAACCTCATTGACCATGTGGAAGTTCAATGCCTCAACCACCACGCCACCTGCCAGCCACCCAGATAGGGTCTTTAAAGCACTGGGTAAATTCCTTTTGTCAAAAGTAGACAAGAGCACAAAGACATAAGAATGGATGGCAAAAGACTAAGGAGACTCGAAACAGTACGAAGATGGTCCGGGGTGCACTCATACTTTATAATAGAGGGGTGTTTTTACATTTATTTATTTTTCCATGAGCAAAGGAGGCAGAGAGAGAAAAAAAGAAGAGACGGGCATCCCCAACAGGGATTCCACACTATGATCCTAACCCCAGCCTCAGCCAGTCAAAATCACAGGCACGTGAGAGTGGTTGGTGTGCACAGGGAGACCTCAGGACTTGAACCTGGGACCTTCCCATATGGCTTGAACATCAAGGAGCACTGTGTCATCACTGCATTACTGTGTCTGGCCCTTTAATGGAGGTCATCTTGTGGCTGAATGTTCTGCCAGATCACTCACCAGACTGGACTGGATATTTCTGTTGTGATTAGGTTACGGATGAATTGGGAACTGGTGTACAGGCCTGTCTGTGGGCAGTCCTGGGTGCCGGAGGTCATCCCTGGCATTAGTGGAGCAAATGAATAACCTCTGTGTCTCAGGCAAAGCTAGCAGGGCTTCATTTCTACTTCATTTCTGTGCTTTGTCCGAGTTTCACTAGGTAATTTTAAAATAGGGCATGGCATTAAAGTGGAGCAACTGTCAGGTTAAATTGTGACTGTTTCCAGAAAGTTCTCCTGCCTTTTTAAATAGATAAGCAAAAGAGACTCATCTTTCCACTGGAGTGATTCTGCCACGAGGCCAGGTTGATACAAACACCAATTGTTATCCCAGCTTAGTGAAATTGTTGGTGCCAGAAACTGGTGACCTCTGACGCAGAAAGTTCCCTGAGTTAATTGGACTTAGCAGCTCAGGAATTGCATGAGAGGAGATTATAATAAAATGTCTTTTTTTCCCTTTGTATGTAGTGCTATGTATTTCAGTTTACTATGTATTGTTAAAATTTCCTACTTAAAAAAATGGCTCCAATTAACTTTCAGAACCAAAAAACTTATTAAAAACCAATTAAAATTCAGATATCAAAATTTTAAATGTTTTCAATTGTGAGATATTAGTATTCAGGTGCAAACCTGTATTAACCGCAGTATCTTAGAATATACAATAGTTCATCCTAAAACTGCCACTTATTTTGTTTTTATATTGTTTTATTCATTAAGAAACTATAACACAATTATTTGTCAATTAAAAAAAGAAAAATTGAAAAATTAAATAATCAAAGTATATATCACTTCTGTACAATAATACTTAGGTGTTATGGGATACAGTAATGAATAAACCACGAGTTCCTCCCTAAGGTAGTTTCCAGTGTAGAATCATTAAAAATGCCTTCAGGGACCAGCAGTTGGTGTAATGGCTATGTCGCTGGATTCCCATGTAGTTGACCGTGGTTCAAGATCTGGACCAAAAGGCTTAAACTCACGCCGGGCACGTGTGTGTGCGTGCCCAAGATCCCGAGAGGAGAATGGAGGAGAAGGGATTGCGGCGTGGCCATCCCCCCTGGGGTGTGATTTCTTGCTTTCTGTCTCTCTGTCTCTCTCTGTCAGTCTGGCGAGCGCACGTGCCCTATAGCAAAAACCTCTCTCTAAAAAAAAAAAAAAAAACCTTCAGTTCGAGAACAGTATCTGGTGAGTGTAAAAAGGCAAAGGAAGGGGAGCAGGGATGGCATAATGGTTACAGTGCGGGACTCCCACATGGGCAACCGCTGTGCCAGTCCCAGAACAGTGACTTAAAACTCATGTCTGAAGCACGTGTGTGGGTGCCCAAGATCTCAAGGGAGATTGCGGTGTGGCCATACACCCTGGGGGGTGATCTCTTGTTTCCTGTCTCTCTCTCTGGCGAGCGCACGCACCCAATAGCAAAAATCTCTCTCTAAAAAAAAAAAAAAAAAAAAAGGGAAAGCATGCGTCCTGCAGCAAAAACCTCTAAAAAAAAAAAAAAAAAAAAAGGGCAAAGAAAAACATCCAAAATTTTTAAGTAGAGGATGCCAATTTTAAGCTGGATCTTAGGGTATGGGCAAGATTTGGGGTGTTGGAAGTAAGAATAGGGAGCGCAGGCAGGCAGGACACTCCAGGTGGAAGGAAGACCCTCAGTGAGGGAGAGATGGCACACTTAGGAAAGGGTGAGCCGTCTCCTCTTTCGATGGCATCTGACCTCTTTTCAGAGCTCCCCTTCCCTCTTGCCAAGGGGAAGCCTGACCCTTTCCTGAGGATGCGCCTGTCCGAACGTCCTCTAGGGGGCGCTGTTCTTTTGGCGCCCACTAGCTCTCCTGGGGCCGAACGCCTTTTGGTATTCTAGCTCCTCAGCGTGGCTGCCAGACCATTGCTCCACCGGCAGAGTTGGAACCACCTACTGAGGCGTGTGCTGTTTTATTCCACCACCCTTACTCCCGAGCAGCCCTTGTTAGTCTCCGGGCCACTCTCCCCTGGTGAAGGCTCCGGCAGGTGTCCATTCTCTGCCCTCCCCGTCTCCTGATGCTTGGCTTCAGCACCACCTGGGTGCTGAGAAGCCACGCTCTGGCTGCTCAGTCCTCAGTGTGTCTGAGTGCGCTCCTCCATCCTGCTCTGCCACCCTCCACCCCCAAAGGCACTTCCCTGACTGGTCGTCACCCCAGAGGACTCCATCTCCACAAGCATCAGATCGCCTGTCTCAGCGCTCCCAGCTCGGTTGCCCCATCATTTCTGCCATGCCATTTCCTCCAGCTCTTTGGACCTGGGGTCCATTGATTCCTCTCCCTTTGCCCCGTGATGGCCCTTCCTAAGCAGTCTAGACTGTGTGCTTAACCCTCCTCATAAATGACTTTTGTCTTCTTTTCACACCTATCTGGTGAAATGCGCCCATCCATAGTCTCTGGGCTCAAGTAGAGGCCACTGGTTACTGCTGGAGAAAATCAATCAATTTTGAAAGGCAGTGCCGCTGCAGGTCACAACCACCACCCTCCTAGAGCCCCTCAGTGCTGACCAGTTCCTCTGGTCAGCTCTCTTTCCCACCTCACACGTAGGGGTCCACAGATGGAAACCCCCTCTGCTCACCGCTGCCCGTCCACCCGTGCTCGGGGTCCCCCCTGCTTGCCCTTCTTGGGGGCCTTGGTCTGTCCCTTCCCTGCGCTGATCTCCACCTCTCCCTGGGCCTTCCCAATTCGCATTTAGTCATGATATAAGGCCTCCACCAGAAGAGAGACAGAACAGAACAGCCCTTCCTTATCCCACACCCCCCTCCACTTCTTCCTTCTCCTTTCACAGCCAAAGTTCTATAAAGAATTATTTACACTGACTGACTCCATTTCTCCACCTCCTCCTCACTCTCAACCCACTGCAATCTGGTTTCCACGCTCATTATTCATGCCACAGAAAGGCTCTTCCTTAGGTAACTTCCTGGTTTTGAACACACCAGGTGTCCCCACCCACAGCTGGCTTTGACCTCGGGGAGTTTTGACTCACCTGGCCACTGGCTCCTCCCTGTGTACTGCATCATCCCTGAACTGCTATGAAACCACACTCCCCTGGCTTCTGTCTCGGGGGCAGATTCTTGTTCTCTACTTCTCACCCTCCCCATCCAGGCTCTGACTCGTGGGATTCCTAGAGGCCTGCTTTTCATCTCACCCTGTACCAGGTAGGGGTTAGCCTATTTTAGTGCCACAAGCCACTTTAGCCTCATGGTGAACTATTAGATCTCCTCCTCAGAATCAGAGTTTCAAGTGCATAAAATATAACACACAGGCTTTCAAAGAAAACCACTTTTATTGAAATAGTCATGGAAATATTTTTAGAAGTTTGCAATTCAGTAATATATGTGCTTCTTTATTAACACATTAAATAGCAAGCTATGGGTGTAAAGGGTATTTTGAGACATCTGCAACAAATTTAATGAGATGTGAAAATATCTGTGATTTCTATTGGTGACAAAAATCACAAGTCCTACTAATACTACTGTGGTTAGTTGCCTGCATTCGTAGATGAAAGATATACTTAGATTTCAGTTAAAAGTTAGTGGAAATTAAGATGTAACTTTTTTTCCACCCAAGTTCATGTCCTGCCCCCAAGAAGCACAGGTCTGTCTGTTTTCCTTAAGTTATCTATGAACACTTAACTGCCAGAGTTAAGATACTAACTGCATAATCTCTATTTCCAACCCAAACCTTGTTTTTGATTTCCCAGATCTGAATTTCTAACTGTTTATTTACTACCTCTACTTTTATGTCTTAAAAGACATTTCAGGGACCAGCAGGTGGTGGAAGTAAAGGTGCTGGATCCCACATGGCCAATTCTGCAGTTCAAGTCCTGGACCCAGCAACTTGAAAATCACAGCAGGCATATTTGCATACCTGCCCAAAATCCCTAGAGGAGACTAGAGGAGAAGGGATTGTGGTGTGGCCATTGATGTCTCACTCACTCTCTCTCTCTTCCCCCACCCCCAGCAAACACACACACACCCTATAGCAAAACAAAATGAAGCAAAACAAAACAAAAACTCAACTCATTAGTCTCAATGCCAAAGTTCCCAACTAGGCCCTTTATTCTTGCTTGTGGCTAATATTATCTGCCACCTCTTCCCCCATGCAGTTCCTCACCAAGCCCTGTCAGTTTTATTCTCCAATATCCACCCATGCTGTCTTCTCTGCCACCACCTAGTTAAGTTGTAGCAATGGCTCCCTAATTAGCCTTCCCACTCCCTCTCCTGCCCCCAAGTCGCACATTTCACTCCACCGGTAGAATGATACTGACAAGTAGGACTCGGTTCACTTTATTTGCCTGCCGAAACCCCTTCTGTGGCTTTTAGAATGAGGACCAAAATTTGTCTGGTAACCCACAGAACCCTGTAGGACCTGTCGTCCCTACTGCTCTGTGCTTCCTCCATACTGGCATCATGCCCTCTTATGTGCCAGGCCATCCTTGCTAGAAAAGCTTTGCATATGCTATTCCCTCCTCTTGTAACACTCACGCCCTTCCATACCATGCCTCAGAGTAGACTAGGACCCATCCCTAGCCCTTCACTTTATGTTCGTATAGCTGTCCACACTTGCTTTTTTTTTTTTTATAATTTATGACCCTTGTCATTTTACATTTACTTACTAATTACTTGAAAGAATGATATATTTCTAGACCTCTATTATACAGGGCAAGGTCTTTATTTTACTCCCCATTCCTTTGTCCCGCAGTGCATGTAGTTACATTGCCTTCCCGATGGAGGTTCCTTGTCCGTGTAACTTCCTGCCTATCCTGCACCGAATGTCAGATAAGACATATCTTTCGACATTTATCCTACATTGGCCTTCTCCTAGTGATCAGTGGCCACTCCTTGTTATGAGATGATAATATGAATTTGTTAATTTATGAAATAAGTGTTAATTATTGGAGAATACTGTAAAAGTCACACAAATTACCTAATTCATCCCATGGCCCTGTAATATCTATATTTCTGCTTCATTTTCTCCAAACATTTTTATCATGAAAGCCTCTAAACATATAGAAAAATTAAAAGAATTGGACTGTGAATATCTGCATACCTACCAGCTACGTTCTACGATTGCCAGCATCTCGCTGTACTGTGTATCTTTTGGCTTTCTTACATATCTATCCATCTACTCATTTATTGACCCACCCTTTGTTTTGGTGCATTTCAAAGTAAATTGCAGACATCAGTACTCTGTACCCCCAAACACTAGCATGTCTCCTTAACCAGAGGTGACTATTTGTTTATGGCTTTTGTGGTCTTTTTAGTTGTTCATCTTGGGTTTGTTTTTTGTTTTTTGATTTTTTGTTTGTTTGTTTGTTTTGGAGAGGTTTTTGCTATAGGGCACATGTGTTTACCCTAAAGACAGAGAAAGACAGAAAGCAAGAAATCACCCCCCCCACCAGGAGGGATGACCATGCCACAATCCCTTCTCCTTCATTCTCCTCTCACGATCTTGGGCGCGCACACATGCACACGTGCCTGGCATGAGTTTAAGCCACCGGGTCCAGGACTTGAACCATGGTCTACTTCATGGGAGTCCAGTGACATAGCCATTATGCCAACTGCTGGTCCCTGTTCATCTTGTTTTTTCAGTTTTTGATTTAGAGGTAAAAATTAGTTGCAGTGAATTATACCAACTGTTTAAGAGTACCATTTAATGAGGTTTTTGTTTGTTAGTTTTTAATTGCCAAGGGCATAAGTACTCACCAGAGGGAGACAGAGAGAGAGAAAACACTTCCCAGTGGAGCATAGTCACACCTTAACCCCGTTCCCTCCATTTTTCTATCCTGTCAGGTTTTGGGCACACATGCACATGTGCTCCACGTGTTTTTCAAACCGCTGGGGCCCAGATTCAAACCTCAATTGGACATGTGAGAGCCAGCTTCCAATGCATAGTATTTAACTACCACACTATGGGCTGGCCCTATTTGGCGAATTATGACAAATGCATATACCACACAACCCAAACTCCCATCGAGTTTCCATCACCCAGTGAAGCTCCCTCATTCATCTTTCCAGTCATTTCCTGCCCTGCCCCTCTCAGAGGGAACCACTATTCTGAGTGTTTTCACCAGAGATTAGTTCTGCCTTTTCTTGTTCATTTGAAAACTATTTTCTTTGATTCAACTTCCTAATTCATTGCAGACCTTTTTAGAAATAGACTATATATATTTTAAATAAGTGAGCCTGAGTAATAATTACATTTTAACTATACAAAAGTTACAAATTAAAATGACAATCTTCCCCAAAATGGCAAAGACTTTTTTTAAAGTAGTGTTTGGGAAAGCTATGTGGAAACTAGCTTTGGAAATGTAAATTGGAACAATATTTCTAGAGGACATGTTGGAAACAAAAAATTTTATATCTTTGTGATGCTTTTAATCTAGTAATATAAATTCTCGCTTCTGGGAACTTAAAGAAATAAACAGATACATCATAACACAATTTATCATAACCAAAGTTAGAAGCAACCAATATGAATGACAAAAAGAATTATGTGTGTTCTAAAGGAATATATTCTAAAGATAAAGAGAGCTTCAAAGACATAATAAACTTTACTTAGTGGGTTCATTCTTAGAATAATATCTATATAGTAATTCTGAAATTATTTCATGTTTATTAAGGTAAAACATGATATATAAAATAACTAAGAAATAAAATTTTTATTTTTTTTTTTTAGAGATTTTTTGCTATAGAGTACATACGCCCACCATGAGAGAAAAACAGAGAGACAGAAAGTGAGAAATCACCTGCCAGGGCGATGACCATGCCTCAATCCCTTCTCCTCTGTTCTCCTCTTGGGATTTTAGGCATGCACTCACATGCACCTGGTGTGAATTTCAAGCCATTGGGTCCAGGATTCGCACTGTAGTCAACCACATGGGAGTCCAGTGACATAACTATTATGCCATCTACTGGTCCCATAAATAAACATTTTAAATATAAGAGAAAAGAGGTACAAAATAAAATGAAGGCAAAACCCTGTAGTATTTAATTTTAAAAAATATTGCCATGAATTCATGATTTTTTAATTTAATTTATTTATTTTATATATACATTCAATCACATTGTTTAGCTTACAATGTGAGCATTTCAATATGTCCCGTTGATCAAAATATCTTCAACCGATAACACCACACTTCCCCATCCCGTCAATGTTCTACCTCCATGTCCCTTCTCCAAATGTCCTTCGTTAGGCCCCACTCCTCCACATACACCTCATCTGACATTCACACCCATCTCTTGTGTTTGTACAACCGTCAGTCAATCAGTTTCAGTCATAGAGTGCAGACATTCGGTATATGTTAAGTGGGGACATACAGTGTCTCTCCTTCATAGCCTGGCTTGCCTCACTAAGCAGTAAATCTTCCATATTTTTCCACTTCTGTCAAAAGCCAGGGTTTTGTTGGTTTTTATGGCTGAGTAGTATTCCATAGAGTATATGTCCCACAGTTTTTCAATCCATTCCTCCATATGGGGGCATTTGGGTTGGTTCCATGACTTAGCAATCATGAATAGTGCCACAATAAACATTGATGTGGAAGCATGTTTCCAATGAAGAATTTTTCTGTCCTTTGGGTAGATACCAAGGAATGGGATTGCTGGATCATATGGTAGATCTATTTGTAGATTTTTGAGGAATCTCCAAATTATTCTCTACAGTGGTTGGGCCAATTTACATTCCCACCAACAGTGTAAAAGAGCTCCCCTTTCATCACACCCCCGCCAACACTTATCATTTTTGGTTTTTTTAATCTTAGACATTTTGACTGGGGTTAGATGGTACCTCATTGTTGTTTTTATCTGCATTTCCCTTGCGATGAGAGATGTTGAACATTTTTTCATATGCCTCTTGGCCATTCGTATGTCATCTTTAGAGAGTGTTTT
>NW_006159662.1:5978380-5997427 GCF_000334495.1 Tupaia belangeri chinensis
CAATATTGAATACTTTTGGTGGCTATGGTAAATGGAATAACTTTTTTCAGTTCTATCTCAGTCTGCCTGTTATTCATATATAGAAATGCTATGAACTCATGATTTTAAAAATATATATATAATTTTATTTCATTCCCCTGAAATGTCTTAGAATGCCATCCCAAAAGGCATAGACATAGCTAGTACACAGTCACTAGTTGTGTTCATTTCTAACCAGGGCTTCTTGGAGAAATAGCAGATTCCAGGTCTGAAATAAAGTACAAAGTGAGAATATGATGTTTTATCATATCAAAAGGCAAAGAAATATTCAAAGATACAGTCAAAAGCCAACTTAAATACTCATCCACTCACCATTTTTAGTATATCTAAGCAACAAAAACTTTGATGAGGGACCAGCAGTTTGTTTGGTGGTTAAGGCACTAGATACCATATGGCCAGCTCCACAGTTTGAGTCCCAGAACAAGTGAATTGAAAGACAAACTGACATGTGTGAGTTCGTGCCCAAAATCCCAAGAAAAGAATGGAAGAGAAGGGATTGCAATATAGCCATTCCCTCTTTCTCACTTTTTCTCTCTTTGTTTCTCTCTTTTGCAAGCATACTTACTCCTGACAAAGTTCTTTAAATACACACACACACATACACACACACACACACATATATGTGAGATAATTGAATAAAACATCTTTAACATCTTGAGACCACAATGATGCTAAATAATACATAAATATGAGGAAAAAGAGAAAGGGGAGGAGAAAAGCATTTCTTGAGAGAAGAAAGCTAATACTCATAGAAGTGTAGAATTAGAATATCATCTTTTTGGGTCAGCCATGGTAGTGCTGCACAGTGGTGATGCAATGATCCACAAAAACGAGGCCACAGGGGAAGGTCTTGGGTTCACATTCCAAGGTCACTCTGAATGAGGGAGAGGCACACGCATGTGCCCATGAGTCTGGATGACTCGACTGGGGGTGTGTCATGGCTTGAAGACTCTGTTGGGGGTGACTTACTTTCAGAAAAAAATATAGAAGTAAGTGTTTAAAAAACCATTTTGCTGGGGCCAGCAGGTGGTGTAATGGTTAAGGTGTTAGACTCGCACATGGCTGACTGCAGTTCGAGTCCTGGACCTGGCAGCTTGAAACCACACTGGGCATGTGTGCATGCATGCCTAAAAACCCAAGAGGAGAATGGAGGAGAATGGATTGAGGCGTGGCCATCTCCCCTGAGAGGTGATTTCTCACTTTGTCTGTCTGTCTGTCTCTCTGTCTCTCCGTCCCTCCAGTGACCAAACATGCCCTATAGCAAAAATCACTCCAAAAAACAAAACAAAGTAATTTGGTACCTCAGTGTAATTATCAGTTCAGGAAAAACATAGCAAAACCTGCTAAAATAACCGAGTGAAATACTGTTCAGGAGTAGGCTAGTCAATCAGTGTCAAAGAATCATCTCACAGATTACCTACAAATTCCAAAGGGGGGGAAATACCTTTCCATTGGAGAAATCCAACATCTACCACTTACCATAGAGCTCAAACACAGCATTACCCATATTGGGAGGACCTCACAATGCACCTGCTGCTGTGTGATGTTGTAAGTAAGGACACCCCGCCACCTCTAACACTTTCACACCCAAAATGACTCACCTGAATCGTATTATGGGCAAACAGTCAAATTCAGAACATAAGACATTCTGTGAAACAGCTGGCTGGCTCTCTTCAAAATGGAAGAAAAACATGAAAATGGCAAAATTAGGTTAGAAAATTGTTCTAAATGAAAACTAAAGGACCATGATAACTATATATATAATACAGGCACTGTGATTGGAACACTGAGCTAACCAAATAGCTGAAAAGACATCTTGGGGACAACTGAAATGGAATCGTTCTGTATACTAGGTAATATTATAGAACTATTACATTTTCTTAGGTAAGATCATAGTATTGTGGCTTTGCAGGAGAATATTTTGGTAGAAGATTCATGCTCAGTATTTAGGAGTAAAGTGTCTTTGAAATTGCCCAGAAAGATGGAGATAGAGAGAGAAAGTGAATTGGCAAGGCAAAAGATAATAGGTATTTGAACTATTCTTTCAACTCCCGTGTAGCTTCAAAAATGTTCAAATTAAGATTTTTAAAAAATTATAGAAAGATATCTATCACTGCAGTGTATTATTTTTAATTTTTTAAAGAATGAATTTATTTAAATTTATTTATTTGACCAGAGAGGAACAGAGAGAGAGAGAGAGAAAGTGAGAGAGCAAGCTGCCAGGTCCGGGACTCCAATGCAGTCAGCCATGAGAGAGTCCAGGGCCTTTAACCTCCACACCACCTGCTGGCCCTGCTGCAGTCTATTTTTAAGTGAAACTGTATCTATAGCTTCATTTTATTTTTGTAAAAAAAGTTTGCATATACGTAAGTGTATATGTTAGAGTAATACTGTCATAACAAAGGGACCAAAAATGTGAGGGCTCAATCAAGATAGTTTATGTCTTGCACATGTCTCAGTCCTGGTTGAATGCAGGCAGCTTTTTCAGCACATGACTTTCTTTTTTGTTATTTTTTTTCCTTTTTTTTTAATTGCCAGAGGGCACATGCACCCACTAGGAAGCAAGAGAGAGAAAGCACCCCTCAATGGGACATATCATGCCGCACCTCCCACTTCCTCTATTTCTCCATCCTGTCAGGATCTCAGGCACAAATACACATGTGCCTGGCATGTTTTCCAAGCTGTCAGGGCTGAGACTGAAACCTGGTTGGCCATGTGGCATCCAGCTCCCACTGCACAGTGCCTCACCACTGTGCCATGAGGCCAGCCCAACACATAACCTTCAAAGTCACTGACGCAGTTCATAGGAAGAGGACAGGCAGAGTGTGGGGCCAGAGATTTTCTGTGAAGCAGGCTGCACATGGCACTTTTGCTTATGCCACCTGGTGAGACCTTCCCCCTGAGGCCATACCCCATTGCAGAAGAGGCTGAAATATTCGACATTTGGGCAGCTGCATCCCAACTTCAACTCATCACTTTAGAAGAGAATTTTTGTTTGTTTGTTTGAGAGGTTTTTGCTATAGGACGCATGTGCTAGCCAGAAAGACAGAAAGCGAGAAATCACCCCTCAGGGGCGTGACCATGCCATAGTCCCTTCTGGTCCATTCTCCTCTCAGGATCTTGGGCACACAAGCATGTACAAGTGCCCAGCATGAGTTTAAGCCACCAGGTCCAGGACTTGAACCGCAGTCAACAACGTGGGAGTCCAGCAACATAACCATTAAGCCAACTGCTGGTCCAAGCTTTAGAAGAGATTTTGGTGGAAAGCTAGTAGTCTCCCTCACAGTCATTAAAAAAGGATCTGAAAGAATACACACTAGCTTACAGCAGTTTTTATTTCAAGGTTAATGGGTTTTTGAATGTTTTAAATTTTCTTTCTTTATGCTTGACTTTATTTTTCCATTATAAACATGCATTTCTTTTGTAATAAAAGAATTACACTTTATAAAAATAAACCACTAAAACTACAAAGAGATTATTTCACTAGATGCTTTTTTTCTTCTCTTTCTGAAAGAAACATACGAGGTAGGTCTTAAAGACCACTCTAAGCATTCTTCTCTTACAGATTCCTTCCGTGGAACCCCAATTCCCTATCACATTTGGCTCTCAGTCCTTTACTTGATTCTCAGAGCCTCCCACAGTCTGACCACACTGTCCACCCCTCACACTCTGTTTCGGCCCCTTGCCTGACTGTCCTAGAATCATGCCAGCTTATTTCACTCCATCCATTCCTTGACTCACTCATTGCCTCCAGCCTAGCCAGATCGTGCTCATCCTGAGTCCCAGCGCACACCAATGCCTTCTTTTGACTTCCCATTTTCTCATGAATTTGATGGTCTTAGGAATTGGTGCAACTTAGCTTATCACTTGGATAAAGGTCATTTTGCATTTTGCTACTGAGACATTAATCTCACCTCTCCCGATGTGAGCTTCTTGTTTTATATTCCTTCCCAGTGCCCAGCATGGAGTTGAAGCCATAGTGGGTGCATGTGATACCTCTCAACTGACTCTCAGGTTTTCTGACCTACTACTTTGAGTAGGAAGTACTTTCCTCGATAGCCTCCATTTGGTGGCCAAGCCCTTTATGTTCTTCAGAGGCTCTTCTCAGCTAAAAGCGGGATATAAACTCAAATAAATGATAGAGGGGAAATGCACTGTATCAAAACCATACCTAACTTAAGGGTTGTCTCGATGTGCTACTGAACACTGCACTTCAGTGTTCACATCTTTTTTTAATGTCTTTTTAAATTTTTCTTCCTTTTTTTACTTTTTATTTGCTGGAGGATGCATATGCTCACCTGAGAGAGACAGAGAGTGACAGAGAAAGTGAGAAACACTCTGCATGGGCCATGCCACAATTCCTTTTCCGTTTCTCCTCTTACAATTTTGGGCATCATGCACATGCTCCCAACATGCTTTCTGGACTCCACTACATGTTGACCATGTGGGATCTAGCTGCCTTAACCACTATGCCACCGACTATCCCCAAATTTTTCGAACCCAGCAATTTTCTGGCCACATACTGCTTCCTTAGCCACTGCCCACCACATGAAACTCCCTCCCTTCTGCAGCCAGAGAGCACAAGTGTCCCAAGACTAAGAACCTGAAGTGTGGGAAATATCAGGTCACCAACCATGTGAACTGGATAGTGGCTTCTGCTTACACAAAGCATTGACTTGCATTGTAAGAAACACCTAGCAGGCGTCAGGAAACACGTCATGCCATTTCAGTAGCTAGTGCTTCTGAGGTTTGCTCAAGCAGCCATTCCATGGTGCGATGAATAGTGATCAGAAAGCTATTCTAAAATCCCACATGCCTCTTCTTCAGAGAGCAAGCCCAGTAGTGACCAGTAAGAGGATTTCATCACTGAGGCCTTGTCGCTAGTAGGCCAGGCCTCAGCCTGGGTCATTGCAACTTGCTACCAGGAGAATCAGAAAGTAGCCTGCAGGCAGGAGAGAGTTCTCTGCAAAACCTGATGGTAGAGACAGGTGCTTAGGATATTTATGCGTACGGCAGCCCAGCTGGCTCCAAAATATACCTTGAGACAAAATGGAGAGCGTGAGGGCTGCTTGTGTTGATTCTAGTGACGCTCAGCCCCACCTGGAAGACCAGTGGAAGTTAGCAACAGTTCAGTCAAGTGGATAGTACCCGAGTCCAAAAAACCAAAAGGAGTTCTTATCCTTCTTCTTTACTGTTGTTTAGTTTTACAGTTCTGGTAAATTCAAAATTGACTTGCACACATGTGAAGGATTTGTGCTGCTCTTAGAGTTTTTCTGGGCAAGAGAAAGTTTAACCTGCTTCATGCTATAACAGCACCCTATGTAGAACATATTTTATATTTCTTGAATACATAAGGATAAACATCTAGGCCAGCTGGTGACATGATAGTTAAGACAGCTGGAGTCCACATGGTTGACTGCACAGTTCGAGTCTCAGACCTGGCAGCTTGAAAATCATGCTGGGTGCAGATGCATACGTGCTCAAAATCCCAGGCGGAGAATGGAGGAGAGGGATCGGAGCATGGCAATCACCTTGGGGGGTGGTTTCTCACCCCTTTCCCATTCTGCCTGTGAGTACACTCCCTCTGTAGCAAAAACAAACTAAAAAGGTAAACACCCTACCTAGAATGCCCTCTACTCCCTAAGGCAGGTTCTGTGTTTGTGGCACAATTTGAATGTGGACTTTAGGGACAGCACCTGAAGATGCTGATTTTCACACAGTCCCTTGGCTAGCCTTCCCATGTTGTCACTTTTTTTTTGTTTGTTTATTTGGAGAGGTTTTTGCTATAGGGCACGTGCACTCTCCAGAAAGACAGAGAGAGAGAGAGACAGAAAACGAGAAATCACCCCCCGGGGGTATGACGATGCCACAATGCCTTCTTCTCCATTCTCCTCTCAGGATCTTGGGCACACACGCACATGTGCTCGGTATGAGTTTAAGTCACCGGATCCAGGACTCAAACCGCAGTCGAATAATGGTAATCCAGCAACATAGCCATTATGCTAACTGCTGGTCCCATGTTGTCACTTTTTGATTGTCGAGGTTTGTTGCCTTCATCACACTCTTG
The DNA here is from genome assembly GCF_000334495.1 of Tupaia belangeri chinensis. NCBI lineage: Eukaryota > Metazoa > Chordata > Mammalia > Scandentia > Tupaiidae > Tupaia > Tupaia belangeri. The sequence continues at coordinate 5,984,487 of NW_006159662.1, forward strand.
CATACTCTCGTGAGACTGAATTTATTTCAAATGTAATAAAAGCCTCATCTTTCTCTGGCACCAGCTTCATACTACTCTTTGCCCATCCCTCCTATTCTCAGCAAGTCATGCTCTGGTCTACACTATGTCCCAAGATCTGCTTCACCCAGCCTTCCATCACATGACACATGGAAAAAATGGGATTTGGACACATCAATCAAAATTCAGTAGGACACCTCGGGGGAGGGACAAAGGTGCATACCAGCTGAGAATCAATTTCCTGGGTCTTGGAAAGGAGCCATAAGCCAAGAATTAGAAAACAACTTCAGTCTTGTCTGTCCCCAACTCCTTTAGTCCACTTGCTCTCCTGAGCATCTCAGTTCATTGTCACCTTCTCATTTCAGACTCAATATCATTGTGTCCCGGTTTTTAAACTCTAGTTGTCCTCACATTCCAAAGGAAATACATTCTACTTCTTAGCTCTTGGGTCTCCATCTTTCAGAAGCTCCAACTTGGGCCATGACATGAAGTCATTACTTCCATGCCCAGGGCCACTTACATTTCCTAATGACTCTTATTCTGAACTTTCGAAAGAGCCTCTCCCTGGGCAATGTCATAGCTCTACTTTATTAGGTATGAGGCCAGAAGAGCAAGTTCAGGATCTTTGGGAAACTTGAAATACAAAAATGGTAATACTCCAGAAAATAATAAGTCATGCTCTGGTCTATACTGTGTCCCAAGATCTGCTTCAACTAAGTTATTTTGACAATAACTTATTTTAGTTAACATGACTTTATTTGGGCTTCTATCAAATCCCCAACAGAGAACTTAAAGTATACTCATGTATCATTTAAGTTGGTTATTAAATTTTGTTTTGCTTTGTTTGTTTTTTAATGACTTAGGCTTTGATTTTAAAAGACAGAGTTGGTTTAGTTCCCCAAAGGAACAGCAACATTCTGTCGCCTCCACCTCCATGTGACATTTTAACTTAGGAACATTATAGGGAAGAAATAAAATTTGTAATGACTTTTCAAAATTATAAGAGGCAATGATGCAATTTAAAAATGAACTTTAAATTAAAAAATTATTATTGCTCAATAATCTTTAAGTGTTATTAAATACTTGCTCTTTGAAGTTTACTGTCTGAAAAAATGCACCATATTTTCTTAAGACTAGATAAATTTCAACTGGCTCTTTGTACAACTCCCATAAATTGTATAGCCTGGAGGAGGAATTGAGAGTCTGGTGAAGGAACTGGCTTGTCTCTCCATTCATACCCCTTTGGAATAGATGAGAGTCAATAGAAATTTTCATTGGACTTTTGGCTTTGTTTTAAAAAACAAAGTAGTGGCTAGTTAATGTTCAGTTAATTTTTAAATTGGTTGAACATGACATGAATTAACAGCTAATTATAAAAGCCAACCCTTGAGGACCAGCAGTTGGTATAATGGTTAAGATGCTAGACTCCCACATGGTTAACCCCAATTTGAGTCTCGGATCTGGCAACTTGAAAAATCATTTTAGATGCATATGTGTGTGCCCAAAACTCTGGGAGGAGAATGGAGGAAACGGGATTACAGTATGGTCATTCCCCCCACCCCCCAGTGATTTCTCACTTTCCCTCTCACTGTCTCTATCTCTATCTGGCAAATGCATGGGCCCTTTGGCAAAAACTTGGGGGGAAAACAAAAGCGAGACAGTAACATGACAGCATGGCCATCCCCTTTGTGGGTGATGTTATGTGGATACAGTGCTGTTCTATGTACTTGTTGTAACTCATTTGGTCCTTATGAAACCATCAAAAAATAGATACTGTTGTTTACAGATGAGAACATATACAATGTAGAAAAATGAACTAAGGGAATGCCACACACTATGTGCAAGAGCTGGATTCACTTCGGGGAACTGGGCTTTAGTCTCACATACCATGCTTTGGTGCCAGAATTAATTACTACAACTTCTCCCAATTGGGGAATCATCTCTCCAGATGGTATGATGGGTCAGGAGAGAGGATAGATGAGATTGGCTGAGAATTTGAGAGGACACAAATAAAGACAAAATAGTTGACGTGATTTGTTTAAGATTACTCAGTGAGGCAAGCAGGACAGGGTCCTGAGCACTTTCATAAGTATTATAGTTCTTGCCATCGGCCTGTACACCCACTAGCTGCAATTTCTGAATTCTTATGAATGATTAGGGGCCAGTCCCATAGCCCAGTTGTTTAAAGAGCCAGATACCACATGACCAACTGTGGGGTTCAAATTCTAGTCCCAATAGCTTAGAAAATATGCTGGGCACATGTACATGTTAGCCCCCGATCCCTACAGGATGGAGAAATGGATGAGAAGGAATTGCAGCATGACTGTGCCCCACTCCCTCTCCCTCTGTCTCTCTCTAGCAAGTGCACATGCCCTCTGGCCATTAAAAAACATAGGGAGAGGGCAGCAGATGGCCTGGTGGTTAGGACACTGGACTCCCATATGGCTGACTTGGTTCAAGTTCCAGACCCAACAGCTTGAAACATCCAGTGTAAGTGCACGCATGCCCAAAATCCCAAGAGGAGAATGGAGGAGAAGAGATTGTGGCATGGCCATCCACCTGTGGGGTGATTTCTTGCTTTCTGTCTCTCTGTCTCTGTCTTTCTGGCGAGTGCACGCACCCTATAGCAAAAATCTCTCTTAAAAAAAAAAAAGAAGAAAAAGAAGAAGAAAAAGATGGGGCCAGCAGTTAGTGTAATGGCTATGTGTCTGAACTCTCCCATATAGTCGACCGCGGTTCGAGTCCTGGACCCGGTGGCTTAAACTCATGCCAGGCGCATGTGCATGCGTGCCCAAGATCCCGAAAGGAGAATGGAGGAGAGTTGCAGTGTGGCCATCCCCTCAGGGGGTGATTTCTTGCTTTCTGTCTCTCTGTCTCTGTCTTTCTGGCGAGTGCACGCACCCTATAGCAAAAACCTCTCAAAAATAAAAATAAATAGAAAGAAAGAAAGAAAAGAGAAGAAAGAATTTTAAAAAGAAAGATAATCAGCACCTAGAAGTAAGGTTGATGGAACCAGGCCCTAGAGAAGGATGTACTTGGAATGCAGGTGCACAGCGGCCCCATCCATAACAGGCGTGGCTTAACTGGCCAAGCTTTCTTTCACTCTTCAGCACCTACTAAAGGCTTGAAGGAAGGATAAACATGGCTTAACACCCACCCAACACAAAGTCTCTTCATCAAGTCCTCCCAGCTCATCACTTTGCTTGCCTGGAGCAAGCAAAGAATCCCAGTCCTGGCTGGGGGTGACGGGGGATGGGTGTGCTAATGTTAGCAAACACCTGCTCCTGCTGCGGCAGCCACAGCGTTGATAGTCTTAGCCTGGACCGTTTTTCCTGCCTTTCTGCTGACTGGCAACACCGGGCTGGAGAGGCAGCCTCTGTCAGACTTGTCAGCCCACGAAAGTGAGCTGTGTGTGTGAGAAATTCTGTCCCGTGCTCACTGATGTGACTGTGCCTTCCGGGACCCAATTACAACAGCAGTCTTGTGCGTTGTAATTAAAGTTTGCCCACATTTTCCTTTCCAGGAGTGGGGAACTTATCTCATGTTCAGACATGACCAAATGTTTCATCTTTGACATTTCAGAATGATGTTCAAGGAGTGCTCTGAAATTGCAGAATTGAAAGAGAAAAGGGAGAGCCATCAATCCATCGTCCTGTCCTTTTCCTCTCCCATTAACCGAGGGTGGTCTGTTGTCTGAAAATATATGGCGAAAATAATTATTTGTTGGATGATTATATCCAAACTCTAAATTAAAAAGAAAAGTTACCATCTGAAAGGATAATCATCGGTCCACCTGTAGATTTATACTAACTTCTTTACAGAAGACTGACAAGTAGGGTGGTTTTTTTTAAGAGTTTAGTTTGTCTTACTTTACACCCAATCATTCAAAGCTATTCAGAGTATTTTCCTGAGTCAGGAGCCTGTAAAATGAAAATGCCACAACTGTCAGGGAGAACGATGAGCAAGATCAATACACGTTGCAACATTTGGGGAGGTGCCAGGGCTATTAATTTAGCACTCTATGTCTGCAAAACCACATTTTCAGAAGACCTTCTAGTACTGAATTAATGTACAGTGTAGGAAAACTAGTGACCCTCCTCATTCTCCCTCCCCAGATGTGTGTGTGTGTGTGTGTGTGTGTTGGGGGTGGGGAGGAACCTTTTGATTTAGTTTGCTGCAGAAGAAGAGCCTAGCAAACCATGCTAACACCAGAACCTAAAACCCTAAGTCTGTACTTAAATCACCCTTTGGGACCAGGTTTCTGATGGTCCTTTACAGTGTTTTTATCGTTCTTTTGGGTGGGTATAAGCGTGGCCAAGTATTAAAACTGTTGCCTGCCTGGATAATTTGTATTACATCTGCAAGACTGTGTTGAGATACTCTGACACCGCAGGAACTGTGATTTGTCCCTGCTTAGATTTATAGTGACTTCTTTATAGAAGACTGGCAAGTAGGGGACTTTTCACAAAAAGATTAGTCTGTCTTAGTTTGCATCCAATGATTTCAGAATATCGAAACTGAGTCTGATTTCATCAGTCTCCACTGCACCGCACTATCCAAATTTCCTTGGCATTGTCAAGTATATGATTAACATAAGGAACACTTTTTTTCCCTCTCATTGCTAAAGTAGTTCAAATAACAAGCAGCAAGAAGTTTAAAGGAATTAATGTTTTTCCTCCTGCTTTCATTCGTAGCTTTAACATGGTCATCAAATTACTTAAGAGTCAGAAATGCTTTCTTTTCATAATATTCTGCAAAACAGACTTGTTAACTTTGTTATTTCTTTTTTTCCCTAAGTTTCTCTTCCTTATTAATAATTGAGCATGTACACATGTGAGTATGTGAGAGAGAGCAGGAGAGAGGGAAACGCCCTCCAGGGTCAGGTCACACTGCGACCCCCCTCCTCCAGTCCTCCAGTCCATTAGGTCTTGGACACTCACACACATGCCTGGCCTGGAGTGTTTCATGCTGACCAGGCCAGAGGCCTTGGTCACCATGTGGGAACAGATTATTGCTATGCTGGATCTTCTATTGTCATTTCTAAATTGATCCTCAAAGTCTATCATAACCTCACTGGAGTGGGGGCACGTTGAGAATGGCAGGAAGCCCCAGCATTACTGCTGGAAGGGCCACTGCATGTGCCTCATTTTTTTCCCTCTGCCTAGCGAAGGTGCCCTACTTGGCCACTAATACTCAGATTCCTTTCATTTTTGGTAGAGTTCTGGTGAGGAGGATCCTCTAAGTGAACCAAGAGCATCTACCAAGACGTGTACAGTTAAGTGTGATTCCAGACTTCCTGCAATTGACCAAACAGTAGTGAAGCAGAAACATAAAAGCACCATGACTCCCAGGAAACCAGAGAAAGTGGGCCCCAGCAAGCCCTCTCCAGGTGAGTTTATTGAAATTTGCAGAATCTTAAATCCTAGCATGAAAGACAACAGCAATCGAAACAGTGGAATTGGCTAAATCGAGTGTTTTCCAAGGGGCTAATTCAAGTTTCAGAAGGTCAGTCATCCTAAGCAAAAGTTAAAATTAATTTCAGAGCAGAACACCAGGTCCAGGAGGCGTGAATTATGCAAAGTAACTGTGTCCACTGCTCGCATTTTCTGCCTGATCCTTTTCTTTGTGTGGCATTGGCCTGGAATTGCTGTCTTTTCATCTTCTTCACCCTTCTTAGGGTATAAAGGCGTTTTGGCCCCAGGTATCAAGTTTTATGACTCAAGGAAGAGCATGAAGAGGAGCTTTCAAAAGCATCTCAATGGCATAATTTATAGCCGAGAGAGAAAGTAATAAAGTCCTCCAGTTCTGGGTTTGTCCTCTCAGGGAAAAAGGGAGCTTGATAAATCCTCCCTTTTGTGCAATTTGGTAAATAATTCACTCTCTCGCCGCCTTTGAAGCCACTAGTCTTCCGCTTGGGGCAGGAGTGACTTAATAGTATCCAGAAAGGGGCTAAAATCAACGGGAAGTTAGAGTCCCTCAGGCTGCTCCCCATCAAAGCCCACATCTGTAGGACACACTGGGTTCCTCCGGGAACTGACGTCTAAGTTGCAGTAGCTGGTCAGAAAGGTCTGCCTTCTGCTCTGGGTCAAAAAGGAAGGATCCAAAGAAGCTGCCAAAGAATTCATAAATAGTGTGCAACTCATTAAAATCCAAATCACAGTTCTTTCTAACCCTGAATAGCTCCTGTCATGCAGCCACCCGTCCAGTGAAACCTTAATGCATTTTTAGAAAATGGCAGCTTTCACTCAGATTAACCACCCACATTTTGTTGCTTTAATGAAGTCAAAAACCAAATCGACTCCTGAGATGATGCCCTCTCAGGCGAAGCCCCAACTCTTCCTTCTTACTTAATCAGGGAAAAGTATCATCAGAGTTCCCGTCTTGTTTTAAAGACTGTTAGCAGGAAGGCGGCCTTTTTTTCTTCAGGTTTTTGTCATAAGAGGAATTAGGCTTTTAATGCAGGCGATAAAGGCTGAATAGAGCAGATAAGGTCGGTCTACAAAGATTTCAAAATTCATGTTGTGATTTATTGAGCTGAAAATGTTCTTAATTGCAGAAATTTAAATAATGCAACCCCATTCATTTAGTGTAATTTTTAGCCTTCTTACGAAAACTGGGTGGCTGCTGGCATTGTGTCCTTTGTCATCTATGGAGAAAAATCATTAAAATGAGCATTTTAGGCCCACTCAGTGATTTGGCTTGTCTGATTAATACAGATGTTTCTCAGACTGAGCAAGCTCCATATGGAACTTACAACGTTGACAAAAAGGGTAAATAATTCACTTTATATTCTATAAAACATGGAATCTGAAGAATTATCAGACTGGAAAACACCGAGTTTCAGGCAAGAGAGCCAAGTTGGCAGAAAGATAACTATTGCGTCAAGTGAGAGATGTTACTTATAGCATAAGCCTTTACAAACTGCCAGCTTCGTCAGTGTTGAATGGCTCTAGGCCCTGTCCAAGACCCGTGCGGTCACAAGCTGAGCTGTGGCCTGCCTGTCCCGGAAGCATAGCAACCCTGGTGACTGATGTCAGTTGCTACAGAAGACAAATTGATTTCACAGCCATCTGGGTTGATCAAGAAGCTGGCTAGAAGGAAAATATTGGTGTCTTAAGAACTATTTGTTGTACACGTGCAGACTCACCCTTGGAGTCCCCGGATTACTACAGCGGAATGAGAACCTAGAGGCATGCTGAGAATTTAAGCTGAGTGTGTTCAGGAAATGTCCAAGTGGGTGGTGGTGACAATGCAGACAATTCAGATTAATACCCTGCTATTACAGAAAGAGGATTTGGAGGCCACCCCATGGCCTGGTGATTAAGGGAGTCAGATCCCTCATGGCCAACCAAGCAGTTTGATCCCCAGCCCCAGTGGCTTAAAAAAAAAACATGTCAGGCACATGTGTCTGTGCCCCAAATTCCAACAGGATGGAGAAATGGAAGAGAAAGGATCGAGGTGACCACCCCCCATGAGAGTGCTTTCTCCTTCGCTCTGTCTCTTTGTCTGTCTTTGGTGAGGGCACACACCCTCTTGCAAATTCAAAAAAGCAAAAGGGGATTTAGTATATGAATTATCTGAACACATTGATCTAAGTCACTAAGCACACTGAATTTCCTGCTTTTCTTCACCTCGGTAGAGAAATATTTTCTAAAGCACTTGGGGGATGATCCAAAGTTGGCAGTGAGTCGCCAAAACGTCTTTCCATCTCAAAGCCGAGATTCGGTGCAAAACCAAAGCACTGAGCATGGAGAAGCCCCTCCGCCTTGTAGGCTGGCCTGCGTGTACAGTATTATGTCAGGGCTTTGGCCGAATAAAACTGTGCAGCTGGGCCATGTGGCCTGGCTCCCTGCACACCTACATCATGATGATCCACGTCACAGAACGGGGGCTTTCCTTGTGTGTGAACTGCCATCTCGAACCTCTAAAACGGCTATTCACGCTGCAGAAGCTATCTGTGCCCTCTATATATAGATGGAGACGGCATCCGATTCTCATCATTTCCTACACTGTACTAGAAGGAATTCACACATTTAAATTAAGTGCGGATATTCCGGGGAGCTGTTTCTAGATGGCTCGATGTGTGATGTTCCTTGCTGTCTCTCTCCGTGCAGGGGAGCTTTGGTTTCTGGGCAAGCACTTCGGAGTCAAAATGCTTTTATTAGCCTCTGGGCCCCATTTTTTATTTGCCATGGCCATTTGGGCAAGTAACTTCTCTGTGCCTCAGTTTCTTCATCTGTAAAATGGGAGTAAAAGCAGATCCTTCCGGCAGTGACGACTTACTGATAAAACATATGCTCAGTCATTAAAACAGTCCCTGACACTTGCAGTCATTCCAAAATTATGGCATGACGATATCTAGCACAGGAGATTAGCATTTAGTAAGAGGAATGGACTAGAAAACTTTGTCTTAGGTTGTATTTCCCCCACACACATGCTATCTTTTATTTTTTTTTCCTTCATGAAAAAATCAGAGTTGTATTTTTAAAATCTCTACATGAACGCAGGTACAGACACTTTACCACATTCTTGAGTTTCCAACGTAAAACACCAAATGGAAAGAAGTGAGTAATCACAAAGCATTCACCAAGCCAGAGATACGCTTTATCTCCACAAAGACGTGGGAATTCAGGCAGCGAGTCAAGACCCAGTGGGTCTGACGTGCCGTTGATTCAGAAATCCTACTTCGTGACCAAGGTGAATGCTGGGGTAGGGTGAGAAATAAGCTGGCTGAGGTACACATTCTTATTTCAGAATTCTGTGCAGATTGGTGAGATGCAGTGCAACCAGCAGGCCCAGCAGGGACAGGGACATTTGAGAAGCTGTGGTGGCCCCGACTCCTGCCTGCCCTCAAGTCTTCTCCAGCCCCCACCTGAGTTGGAAAGAAGCTATTTCTCCTTTCTAGGACACGGAGAGGTGGGGGGCATCCAAAGGCCATGGGGCTATGAGAGTCTGGCTCCTCAGGCCCTAATGCACTTGCTCCCCAATGGGCAGGCCCTGGGAGGCAAGTGTGCCCTCTCCTGCCCTCTGTTCCCACCTGGAGCTTGGGCACAGCCCCTTAGTTATGTGCCAGGAACACAGATCTGGATGAAGTCTTATGAGCATGCTTCCAGACTCTTACCCTTTAAAACAAAGCCAAGCACTCTGAAATTACCCTCACTCATTACCGAGTTCAACGTTAGTCATTACCAGATGCAGATCCGTAGGAGTTGCGAGACCTATTTCGCCTTACTGCAGCTTATTGTGAAGACGTGTTCCTCACAAAACCAAGAAAAGGCGGTGGATTCTGATTTTAAGATAAACATCTAAAATAACTGTGGTCTTGTTTGGATTGGAAAATATTTATTTGAAGCGCAGCCTGGAAGGGAAATTTGAGGGCAAATATTAAATTTTCATAATTTACCTTCTAAATAAATTCTGTTGAAGATTTTTCCCTAAAAGGCTAAGATTAGTGGGTTTCCCAGCAAGTTCAGTCGGTGTTCAACAACTTTCCAAGTTAGCCACCCAAGTTAGAAAAAATAAAATAAAATAACTTAAGTTGATAGTCCCATATTTTTATAAAGAATTCTAGGGACCAGCAGTTAGCGTAATGGCTATGTCGCTGGACTCCCACATAGTCGACCGTGGTTCAAGTCCCGGACCCGGCGGCTTAAAACTCACGCCAGGCGCGTGTGCGTGCGTGCCCAAGATCCTGAGAGGAGAGTGGAGGAGAAGGGATTGCGGTGTGACCATCCCCCCTGGGGGGGGTAATTTCTCGCCTTCTGTCTCTCTGTCTGTCTGGAGAGCGCACACACCCTATAGCAAAAACCTCTCCAAAAAAAAAGAATTCTAATGCTCAGTTATTTATAATGATGCATCTGAGATGGAGGGATTTCAGGGGTGTCACAGAGCCCAGAATTTGAATCCTGGCTTAGAATCCTGGTTCTACCACTTTGTAGCCCTGCAAATATGAGCTGATGACTTCTCTGAACTCAGCTTCCTCATCAGTAAAATGGAGTTATTACCTATCTCACCAGCTAAACAGATGGATTAAAACCCTGGGTACAGACTAGTTTGTAGCTTTAGGTAAAGGTTAATCCCAGGTTTTCCTCTGTTTATACAGCCTGCTCTAACCCCACCTGCTGCCCCAGGTTTAGTATCTCTGTAACTGCTAGACCAAAGAAACTAGTTTGACATGTTGAAGACATAATTGGATTGTAAAAAGTCTTAACTTTTTGATCATTAATGAAGTCATCTTTTTATCGATACCCATGGGGATGCTAGCAAATATATTCAACTGCCCCCGCTGTCCCAGGGTGTATGATACCAGGGCGAACTGGTTTTCTCATCCACGGCTCATTCATTCAGCACTTCATTTACTGTGTGCTCACCTGCTAGGCATGAATAGAGAGAGAATATACACAGGGTTACCCTCCAGGGGCTCACAGTCTAGTAAGTGGGCAGGACACCCGCAGGGAGAAGCTATGACACTCAAATGACCAAGGTAAGTCCTAAGTGTTCGTGGGGATGAATGAGGAGGGTGAAAATCCTGAAGGTCAGGGCATGTAGTCAGATCAAGAGGGCAAGAAAGGTGTACCCAATGGGGGGTACTGAGTCAGGAAAGAGAGACAGAGAGTAAGGAAGAGGGAGAGAGAGAGACAGATAGACATCAAGGAGTCATAAATAGCCTAGTGCCTCATGCCCCCAGGTGTCCCTAGCCTAGTAGCAGAGGCATCAGTTGAGAGATTGTAAGAAATGTAGAACCTCAGGGCCCCAGCCCTGACGTCCGGGATCAGAATCTGCACTTAAGATCTCTGGGATATTCACAGGCACATTTGATTTTGAGACGCTCTCGTTCAAGGTCAGGTTACAACTTAGGAAATGTAGAATGTAATGCTGAGGCCCTATAGGTAGCCAAGGACGAGGTCGCCAAGGAGTGATGGAGCCTCAGTCATCGAAAGGGTCTACCCTGGGAGGTCAGGCAATCAGGCTGGCATTTTTAAAAAGCTGACTGGCTGAAGCGTGGAGAAAGGGCTGCCTGGGAGAGTGAGGACGGCCAGACATAGCCAAGGGACCAGCCGAGCAGTAGCTGCAGCGGATCCAGGGAGAAGGGTTTCAGCGGATCCAGGGAGAAGGGTTTGACCTGGCAGGGGGGGACAGGGAAGAGGGCATGGGCTAGAAGGATGTTGAGGGAAGTAAGCTAGGAAGCACTTGGTAACTTGGATGCAGGGATAAGGAAAAAGGAAGAATCAAAGGGAACTCTGGGATCTGGCCCAGAAAACAAGGCCACAGGAGGTAGTTTGTTTTTGCCAAGACTGAGAAGATCCGTTCTGTGAGTATTATCTTTGAGGTACAGGCAGGACAGCCAGGTGCAATGCCAGGAGGTGCCTGGATACCCAGGTTGGCTGCTCAAGTGACTAAGAGTTTGTCGAAACCACAAAAACCCCCCTATGACCATGGTTGGAGTAAGATGAGGGATGATGAAGAAGCTTTGAGAGGTCAGAACAGTTAAGGGAAGAACAGAAGACAACTCTGGAAAGAAGTGAACCACCGCAGGAGCCATTCAGGAAGGAAGGAAGGAGTGAACCATATCTACTCCAGTCCTCTGTAGCAGGACACTAGGCCTGAGACCCTTCCATTGCAAGTAATGATTTTCAACAAGATGATTACAATGACGGCATGTTAGAATTGGAACTGATATTAGTTGTGGCATTTCCAAACTTCTCTGATAATAAGACTCACCAGGGAGGTACTTCATTAAAATATAAACTGCCCCTTCCCCTCCCTGACCCAGGGCACCAGAATCTCCAATAAGGGAGATTTGCGGAAGTGGGTTAGAAAGCGCACTACAGATGATTCTCATCCCAGAACTTTGAGCAACTGTCTGAAGCCTTGCTGCTCAAACTTCAGTGTTGGTGAGAAACACCTGGGGAGCTTGATGAAGTCCAGGTTCTGATTCCGTAGGCTCGGGTGGGTTGAGATTCTGCATTTCTAAGAAGCTCCCTGAAGATGCCCATGCTGCTGGTCTAAGGACCACCCTTGGGAGGAGCAAGACTAGAGAAAACACCTGTCTCATTTTGCAGATGAGGAAGCAGGTCTGAGAAGGTAAGCGACTGATTCAAGGTGACCTCGCTGACTAGCGGCAGAGCTAAGATTTATCAGGCATGTGGGAGTTGCTCTGAATCCTGAAGCCATCAGATGCCCGTGTTTTGCCCCCAGCAAGGCTGGCAGTTTGGGGAGGTTAGTGATGAAGTCATTAGCTTTGCTTCGACACCTCTCTTGTCCACCTGCTTCCCTCCTTGGCTCTGCTCTCTTCCCACGATCCCCCCAGCATCTCTCTGCTTCTTCCTCTTTTCCTGAGCTTCCCCTCTGCAGCAGAGAGGCCAAATTAGGGCATGACCACAACCTCCTGCCAGGGGCAGCTGGAGGATTGGGGAAGAGAGCCTGACCGAAGTGAGACCCTGCAGGCCACCATCTGTGGCTGCCAGAACAGCTCATTAGACCGGCGGTGGGAGATGAGGAAAGGCTGGTGTGCTGCCACCCGGCTGCCCAGGAACTTACTGCGAAAGAACGTCCCTGCATCTGTCAGGGATGCCAAAGACTATTGGCTGCAGAGAGGCATGATGGTATTGGCGTTTCCCTTGGTTAATGCCTCAGTGACTCTAAGCATGAGCGAGGTGCCCCCTGAGCAAGAGCCAGACCTGGAGACCCCACCTGCAGCCCCGAAGACCAGTTTTTGAGTTTGATTCATTCAGTTTTTGACGTCCTTTCCCACCATGAGTGCTGCTTCCTGATGACTCTTTTTCTTTTGTGCAGGTGACAGCAGCGAGCACCCCCTGTTCTGTGTTGAATATTCCCCTTACTGCTCCGTCTTTGCTTTCTCTCCTGTCCTGCAGCCCAATGCCAGTTACTGCTGCCTCCTCCTGCCACTAGTGCCCCCTGCT
>NW_006159662.1:5997568-5999894 GCF_000334495.1 Tupaia belangeri chinensis
TTTCCCACCTTTCCCCTCCCCACGCCCCCCCCCCCGGCCCCCGTGCCTGAGTCTCCAGCAGCCCTGTGCTACTTCCCTGTGTCCTGCCCCACTCCGGCGGAGACCCCTGTGCTGTGCCTATCCGGCCCCAGAAGGCCCAGTAAAATTTACGTCATGTGGTAGTTGCCCTTAGCAAAGCACAGAGCACAGTGGAGTTGGGGAAGGGTGGCTGCGGGATTCCAGAAGGCAGGTGGACAGGAGAGGGCCAGGGGAGCAAAACCAGGAGGTGCAGTGTGCGGGGGACAGGAAGACGGGACAGCGCAGCCACTTCACTCGGGCTCAGCCTTCTAGCGGGAAAGGAGTGACAACCAATAAAATCCCATCATCTCTCAAGACTCATTTGATTTCTTAACTCCTGTATCTGGGACGTCACCACCAGAAACTGAGCAGGCTCTTCTGTGACAGATCATACTCTTGACTGTGTGAATATGTGCACACCGAGGCTGCCCTGAGGGGGTGGCGCCAGGGCAGGTCGTTCTGAAAGCTCACACTGGCGCTGAAAGCCCATTCAGAACCACGCCGAGGAGGGACAGATTAAAGGGCTCAGTCAATGTTTACATTCCCTCTCCTGCCTACTTATTAGGCATTACATTTCCTAAAATCAGAAATCCCACCTCCTGAGTTCCAAAATAAAACATATTTATGGTACATAATTAAGCTTTAATTAAGATCTCCCCTGGGTGTATGAGACAACACACATTTCTAGCGCACTCCAATAGGCAAGCAGACGGGGCCTGTTATTTGTGACTGTACTGAAAGCTGCCTATTATACCCAGGCAACATCGGTGCTCGCCATTGAGCTGCAGTTTCCCAGCACCCGAAGCAATGCATTTTCCAAAGACGCATCTCTTAGATGGAATTTTGGCACCTCCTAGCCACCAGGGATCCCAGCTGAGATAGTATGGGGAGGGACAAAGGTTCAGGAATTGTATCTTCCTTTTTTTCTTTTCAACTTTGTGTACGACAAGTGAGGTGAGGAACCGAATAGTTATCAGGTCCACGGAATTAACGTGGACAGTTTAATGGACTTGCTTCTCTGTTGTCAGGGTCTTATATAAATATGAGATTTCTACCTGTTTTTCCCCTTTTCTGGCTGCACTAAGAATTACTCAGTCAACATTCCCAGTTTCCCTGCATTGTCAAGAGAGCTGAGGCAAAGGCCTTTCTTCTAAACAGCTGTTTGATTTCCTTGTTATGGAGGGGTCACCTTTCGTCGCAGTCTTCCCAAAATTCACTGGCAAGATATTGAATTACCTGGCAACAAAACTCCTGAACACTGACCACTCCCTTTTCTGTAAGGCAGAGGGCTGTCCTACTACCTTGAGAGGAAGTTCTATTTCATTTTCCAGTGTAAATATGACTCAGTCTTCCTGCAGATTGACATATATACATATATGTGTGTGTGTGTGTGTGTGTGTGTGTGTGTGTGTGTGTGTGTGTGTGTGTGTGTGTGTGTGTGTGTGTGTGTGTGTGTGTGTGTGTGTGTGTGTGTATATATATATACACATATGTGTGTGTGTATATATGTGTATATATATGTATTATATGTATATACACACACACACACACATCATGCCATGGTGAGAATCCATATTAGAAAGGCCTCCAAATTCTGAAATTTGATTTTATTTTCATCCAGGTGAGGTGATTAGGAATTTGATATACAAGATGAGTGTTTAAAACTCTTAAATCCATGTACATAACCCTAGGTCACCTTGCGTGTGACTGATTACAGATAAATAAGAAAGAACATTTCATAAGTTTGTTTTCCATAGAATCTAAAAAGTACTCAGGGAAGAAGTCAGAAGTGCCTCCAAATTAGATTACAGTCTTTAAGGTTATGACCAAAATGTCTTACTCATCTTTGTGAACCCTCAGATTATTGCTAGCAAAGGCACATGGATATTTGTTGAACAAATTATAATAAAAAACTTGCTATTTGCCTTTGGGATTTTATAAAAGGATTGAGGAAGAAAATCAGCAAGAACCACACAAGAACAAAGGCTGTTGAATAAATTATTTCTAACCTGAAAAACCTGCATTAACAGTGGGGTTTTGTTTAAACTCAGTACTCTCAACACAAAGTGGCTTCAGATTTCCCATTATTATTAATATTTTTGCTACCCATGATGGTAGAAATAGCAGCTACCATCTTTAGTAACTACTCATCAGACACTACGTTAGGCCATTTATGTACATTATTGCTAAACTTACAGAAACTCAACAAGATAGGAAGATTGCTATTTTAAGTAGTAAAAATTAAGGGTCAGAGGAGCCTGTGTACAGT
>NW_006159662.1:5999916-6058885 GCF_000334495.1 Tupaia belangeri chinensis
ATTTCCAGGCTTGATAAAGCAATCTCTACTTGTTCAGCTTTGTTACTTTTGTTTGTCAAGAACTTGAATAGAGAAGACATAGTAATGGTTTTGGAAATAAGCAATCTGATGCTTTGAAAAAGGCAGCTATTAGGGCCAGATGGTGGCATGGAGGTTAAGATCGCTGGGTCCCACTTGGCCAACTGCGCAGTTTGAGTCCTGAACCAAGCAGCTTGAAAATCACGCCGGATACATGTGTGTGTGTGTGACCAAAATCCCGAGGAGAATGAAGGAGGAGGGACTGCAGTGTGGCCATCCTCCCTGAGAAGTTCTTTGTCACTTTACCTCCCTCTCTGGTGAGCACACATACTCCATAACAAACAAACAAAAATTTTTTAAAGACAGCTTTTTGAAAAAAAAAAAATAACCTTTTATTTAAAACCATCTTGGATATTTTGAACAACAAAAATTTGTTCTAGTTTTGAAGTTTCCCATAGTTTGAGTTGATTGCATCTTCTTGAGTCCTGAGGCAGTTATTATATGTCCTTCAAATCTTAAGAGGCAGTTATTAGCTGTCCTGTGTGAGGTGACACATAGATTGGCCAAGAGATAGTCCTCATGCTTAAGAAGCAAACAGTCTAGTTGAATTGAAAGACATACACTAAGCATTTTTAGAATTCTAAATTCTGAGGGCCATTGCAAACAGCAACAGCAACCTGAAAGCAAGGGTTCTGGCCAGAGTCAGAGCAGACTTGGGCACAGAAACCTAGAAACAGACCTAGAACAGACCTGCTGGCTGGCACTGGCTGAGGAAGAAAGTCCATGAGGTTGTGTGGGTGGAGAGGGGTTGCTCCTCCATTCTCCTCTCGGGATTTTGGGCACACACGCACACATGCCCAGTGTGATTTTCAGCCTGACAGGTCCAGGCGTTGAACCATGGTCAGCCATGTGGAATCCAGTGCCTTAACCACCATGCTACTTACTGGCCCCTTTAAATTTACTTATTCCTTTCTTTCATGGGTGAGAGAGACAGTAAGATGGACAAACAGTCCCTGGTCATGGGCACACACAGGCCCAGCATCTTTGGGAGATCTCCGGGCACAAACTCAGAATGCTCTCACATGGGCCAGCCTCACAGAGCATTCTATCACTCCTTCACCACTGTCCGAGCCCTCAGTGAACATGTTCTTAAAATTTACATTTTGAATTGGTTGCTCGTTGATATAAATAACTTCCATTTCCTCTTCACATGTATAACATTGGGTTGTCTGAAGAGCCATTTTTTCTGTTTTTTTCTATGCAAAAATGTGTCATGCCTTTTCCAACAACCCAATAGTAAACATCAGTGCATGTGAAGGTGGTGGGAAGTTTCAACATTTTCCATGCATCTCGTCAAGTTCTTGGGTTTACCAGGCACTTAAATCGTGAAATAGCTGGACTGAATCCCCTACGAGAATTTGCCTGGCTCATCCCCTTTTGAAAAGTTCAGAGATTCTGCCAATAGATAAGGCAGGCAATGCGAGGTTAAGCCAGACTGGGCCCTGGCGTGTGCGAGAGCTCAGCCTTCCTTGGCACATGGGGACAACTGGATTTATGTTCCAGGATATCAGCTGTGGTTGTGTGAACCATTTTCATCCAGATTCAGGAAACGAATGAAATGTCTTTTTGGCACTCCACGAAGCCAAATTTTAAAGAATGACTAGGTCTTCTGCTTCTTCTGACGGGCCCAGGAGGGGAAAGCATTGGGTTCTGCACCCCCAAACAGAGAGGATCATGCTCCAGAGGGAACTTACTGGAAGAAGGGAGTTGCTGATGGTGTCTGCTCCAGCTTAGGACAAGTTAGTGGAACCCAGAGAGGTTGTAGATGTCAGCAGAAAGGAGAGAAGAGAGTGGAAGTTCTTTGGAAAATGAGAATGTCTTCTTTGGAGGATACGGTGGTGGCTAGACATGATTTTACTGACCAGAAGGGGAGTAAGAGAAGGAAGGTGAGAGCAAGAGGGATCAGGTGCTTTGCAGGAAGGAACCCCTACAGCGGAAATGGGGGAGGCACTTTCTTACTACCAAGAGTTGCACTCCTTTAATCCAGGTGGTTATCCCCCCTCAGTTCAGAAATCATTCACTGCCTCTTGCTTCTCGCCTGACTGACAGAGGTAGCCGTGGGAGGACCAGGGAAGGGCAAACTTAAGCTCAGGCCAAGTCCAGTAAATCAAGACCTGGTCCTGGTTTCAATATTCCATTTTGATTCCCAGTAGGAATCCCAGAAGGATATTCAAATTTCCTGCACACTCCAAACAGCAGAACCTTCCCCCAAGGGGGTATAGGGGAGATGATTTCTCACTTTGCCTCTCACCGTCTCTCTCTCTCTCTCTCTGGTGAGTGCATGTGCCCTATGACAAAAACATTAAAAATAAATAAATAAACTTGAAAAGAAAATGGTCATTGGGAACTCAGCTCATAGGAACACTCCTTCTACTGTCTTCCTATGAGCCTGTCAATTCAGCATAGCGCTGGGTAGGACAGAGGGAAGTGAAAAGGTGGGTGATCTTGGCCAGCAGGTAGCATAGAGGTTAAGGTGCTGGATCCCACATGGCCAGCTGTGTGGTTCTAGTCCCAGACCTAGTGGCTTGAAAAATGTGGGGTACATGTGCATTTGTCCCCAAAATTCTGAGGGAAGAATGGAGGGTTACAGTGTGGCTATCCCCCCGGGAAGTGATTTCTCATCCCCTTTCTGTACCCCTGTGATTGCACTAGCCCTAAATAAAGAAAAAGAAAAAAGAAAAAAAGAAAAGGATCATTTCCAGGCAGATATTTCAAACCTTTCTGTAAGGTCAAGTTTGTTGCTAACAAGTAACCTGAGAATATAAACATGTATGTACAAAATAAATTGTGATTCAAGCCTTGGGGAGCAGGGCCACATGTATCCAAACTATAAAGAGGTCTTGATAGTGTTACCGGCTGGCCCACCCCAATACCTCTGAATTGGAAGCTAGAAACTCCTCTGTGAAAGGAAAGACCCCAGGTATCAGCCTGTGCTATAGACGTCTTTATTTCCATGTAGCAGGTGGGAAACTGAAGCTTCGAGAGGTGAAGCGACTTGCCCAAGCTCACATGACTACAAGATAGTGGAACCAGGTTCAAGTCCACCCCTTCTCTGACCTCCTGGGTCCACTCTCTTAACTGCCCTCTCCCTCCCATCCTTTGAGCCTTTTTTATATGGAAGATGTTTTCCTGTGAAAATTAATTATTGAAAAGATTTTGCACCTTTCAGCAGCACCTTTGATAAAACCAAAGATTTTATCAAGAAAGAGGAGGCCAAACCTGGGGAGATTGACAGTCAGCCCAGAATTACATAGCCCAGGAGCATCTGGGGACAGAAGCAGACAGGCACCACAGCTGCTGGGGAAGGCGCCAGCTCTCCGGAGGGCAGGTAAGGACCCGTGGCTCCCACACCTCAGTCCTCAGAGAAAAGGACTAGCTTTGTGCTGTTACCTGGTGAATTCTTTATAATTTCTGGACACTAGTGTGTTCATGTGAAGGAGAGTATACCTTAAAATGAGACTCATAAGGGCTGGTAGATGGCACAGAGGTTAAGGTGGCTGGATCCCATGTGGCCTGCTCTGCAGTTCGATTCCCCAGACTCAGTGACTTGAAAAACACACCAGGCACACTTGTGTGCATGCCCAAAATCCTAAGAGGAAATGGAGGAAGGGATTGCAGCATGGTCAGCACCCTGGAAAGTGATTTTTCATTTTTCTCTCTCTGTCTGTCTCCCTCCAGAGAGAACACAAGCCCTTTATAACAAGCTAAAAAGAAAGAAACAGAAAAAAGAAACTCTTAAAAGATTTTCGAAGCAAACTATTTGATCTAGGAGTGTGTGTGTTTTCTCCAATGGAGGCTGGTGGGAAAAGGGGTGAGGAGTTTATCTTTTATTTCCCTCCGCTCGTTTCTCCATAAGTGTGACAGTGCATGCTTTTTAAAAAAAAAAAAATTGCCAGAGGGCACACGGGCAAGGGAAAATGCACCCCCACAACCTTTGATGAGACTTGGTCATACCACAGTCCCTTCTCTTCCATGTCTCCATCCTGTCAGGATTTAGGGCATACGTGCACATGTGCCCGGTGTGTTTTTCAAGCTACCAGGGCCAGGCTCTGAACCATGCAGTTGGCCATATAAGGCCTAGCTCTCTAAACCACCAAACCATGGGACCAGCCCACTGCGTGATTCTGAGTGGGTGCCACCTTGCCACTTCCTGAGAAGACATTTGGGTGGGGGCTGGTGGGGACGCGGAGAAGCAGTCTGTAGCTCTGAGAATGCCTCACCCAGCCAACAGTGCCCACTCGCCTCCCAGGAAGAGAGGACAGATGTCTGGGTGCAGACTGCGCGCCTCCCGAAGGGACTCTCTTCCCTCCGATCCCAGCGATCGTAGCCACAATAACCTAGTATGTAAGAAATAACATCAAAACAGATACATGCTTTATTTCAAAACACTGATTTGGTAGAGACCTCCTCTTTCTAGGCCCCAGTCCTGAGCATCTATCCTGAGGTCCAAACCGGGCTGCTCTTTTGTCCTGCTGCTCATCTATCCTATCCTATGGGACAGGAAAGAAAAGAGAATGGACCTACAGAGCCCCCCGGGGACAAAGACAGCAGCACTCATAGCTGTCCATGCCATGTACCTGTTCTTCCGCTTAGAAAAGCCTCTGAGCATCACATCTTATAGTTACCAAATGAATGCAGTAGCCTTTATTCTAAATGTGGCATATATGGTAGTGGACATATGCATGGGGTCTTAAAAAATTTCAGGAAAATGCATATTATGGAAAAACTATGGACGAATCTCAAAAAGTGTTGCACCAAAATGAACTTGTACTTTAATTTCATTTTTCCCCAAAGGGTTCACGGTCCCCTCGTGTAACTGTAGAAGAACATGGTAGTATTTGGATGGTTTGGCATTAGGGACAGTTAGAGCACACATGGATCTGTAGCAAGGAGGCCAGAGGAGTCCCAGTGATGAATACCTCTGCTGGGAAGGGCATGAGCTACGGGCAGACTCATTCCAGAGCTTCCTCCTAGCAGCAGAGTCTTGAGTGGCTAAGTAGCCATTCTAGACTACTCTTCCCTATCTTGATATAGAAATAATGAAATCTGTTGCATCACATTGTTACAATAAGAGAAACAGCAGACTGACCAGCAGACAGCACACAGTAGGTCTACATAGTATGCACTGAACTGTTGTTAGTTTCTCCCTGACCACCTCCCCAGTGGCCCTCAGTGAACTCTTGAATATTATTTGAAAAGTGCAATTCTTTATTCCTAAAACATTTCTGGACCCCTGGGGTTCATATGATCCCCCATCTGTACCTAGGAGACATCCTTCACTATCCTGAGACCCAGTGGGAATTTGTCCCAAGTCTGTGTTTTACCCAGGGCTCCTGTGTTTTCCTCCATAGTCTCTCTTTAGTTCTTTTTCTCACATTCTAAAGTGGTTTGCATAAATTGTAGTAGAAGTTGGATAATTTGAATTATATCGGTGAGAAGTTTGAAGCAAATATTATAAAGATAATATACAGAAAACTCTTGTAAACCAGTAAGAAAGACACAAATACCTACAGAAAAATGGAAAAAGAGCATAAAAAAACAATTTTGTAGCTGGACTATAAGCAGCTAGTAAAAAGAAAAAAAAAACAAGATTCATCTCAGTAAGTAATAGATGTACTTGAGATAAATTTAGACTGCCAAGTCAGTTGAGACCTTTAAAGCAATATTTAATACTGATACTGAAACTAACGACTACCATTTCCTGGGCACTTTTGTGTCAGGTACTGTTGATATGGATTGCTGGTGACATAGTTATGAGAAGGACGCTTCTGTAACTACCTGTAGGGCAGTTTAGTACAAACTGTCCAGAAAGGAATTTGACCACATGTGTCAAAGGCCATTACAGAGTTCTTACTTTTTGACCTAGAATTCCACGTCCATGAATCTAGAAGAAGACATGCAGTCAAAGAAGGATGAGGAATGATATTTATCACAGCATAATAATCCATGACAGACAAAAACCTTCAAAACAATCTCGGGACCAGCAGTTAGTGTAATGTCTGTGTCATTGGACTCCCATGTAGTCGACTGCGGTTCGCGTCCTGGACCCGGTGGCTTAAAACTCACGGTGGGCATGTGTGCGTGTGTGCCCAAGATCCTGAGAGGAGAATGGAGGAGAAAGGATTGCAGCATGGCCATCCCCCCTGGGAGGGTGATTTCTCGCTTTCTGTCTCTCTATCTCTCTGTCTGTCTGGCGAGCGCATGCGCCCTATGGCCAAAACCTCTCAAAAAAAAAAAAATCTCTATATCCAAGAGTAGGGAAGGAGTTCAACAACTTATGATATATTTATATAATATATCCTTGTACTACAATTATTACCATATTCTGTAAGAATAATTAACGGCATGAGGTGATGCTCACAATAAAATATTTAGAGAAAGAAAGCAGGACAGTACTCATGGTCAACCCTGAGACTCAAGTCCCAGATCCAGAGGCTTGAAAAACACATGAGGGGGTCAGCAGATGGTGTGGTGGATGAGGTGCTGGACTTCCGCATGGCTGACCGAGGTTCGAGTCCCAGACCCAAAGGCTTGAGACTTACATGCATGTGTGTGCACCAAGTCCTGAAAGGAGAATGGAGGAGAAGGGATTGCGGTGTGGCTATCCCTGCTGCGGGGGAGGGCAGATTTCTCACTTTCTGTCTCTCTGTCTCTGTCTGTCTCTCTAGTGAGCACATGCACCATATAGCAAAATCTAAAAAACATAGAAGAAGAAGGAAAACACATCAGATGCACGTGTGTGCCCCAAATCCTGACAGGATGGAGAGATGAAGGAGAAGGGATTGCAGTGTGACCATACCCCACTGGGAGTGCTTTCTCTCCCTCTCTTTCTGTCTCTCTCTGGCCAGTGCACATGCCCTCTGACAAAATTAAAAGAAAAAAGAAAGAAAGAAAATAAAGCAGGACATAAAGTTGCATGCATGCAAATATCTCCCCCCCCCCCTTTTTTAATGTATCTAGGTAAGAGAGCCCTGGGTTGTAAATTCAAATGCCTTTACGGAGCAGCTGGGTGTGGCAGGAGAGATGTAACAGGTGTTCTGAGGTCTGTGGTAAGCCACAGCATACACACTCCCCTAAGGGTGCTAATCCATGTTCCAATGCTGAGCCAAAGCATTACTGTAGCATGAAAATAGCCCAGGGTTTGGTGTCTGCATCCCCGTCCTGAATTACAGAACGGTAGCAATGACCATCTGAGATTTGGATTATAGGTGATTTTCTTTTTTCTTCATCCTCTTCTATAGTTTCCAAATTTCCTCCAATAATCATAGACCACTTTTATAATCAGAGGGGTAAAATTTTTAAAATGCAGCTGTCGGTTGGGAAGAAACAACTGTAAGGCACACAAAGAAGTCCAGACCAGAGGCATCCTCTTAGGGTGGGCAGATACTTCTTGGGGTTGTATTTCGTTGCACCTAGAACCCCTGGAGATGGCAGGCACTCCATTCCTAGCTGGGGCCCAGGCAAGGCCTCCGAGCAGCCCTGGTTGCCTCTGCAGTGCCTGGTCTATGAATAGCACATCCCTGCATACCAAATTGAGTGTTTATTCCCAGCCCGAGCACTACTGAAATCTGCTCGCTCTCTGATAGACACAAAAAATATGGTTAAAATGGCATAAATATAGAATGACACAGTCTGCCACCTTTAGGGAAAACACACACACATATACACACACACATACACACATACACATGCATACACACACACACACACGCACACACACATACACGCGTACATGCACCAGAGAAGCTCTGACTGAATTTTTAAAGAGGAAGACAACTGTGACAAAGAAAGGTGAAGGCATGTCCTCTGACGTGTTTCAGGGATCCGCAGGAGCTGCAGTACAACACGTAGCCTGGGACTTCTCCCGCACCAGAAGCCAGCGTCACCCTGTGACAGCGTGGTGGCATCTAAGAAAGAAGCAGGTGTTCCTGTTGAGTTCCCAGTCTCTATCTTTCATAAGCCTCCCTGGCTGATTCTGAGACCCCTCATCAAATTCAAAACATAAAGTAGTCAGCCTTGGAGTGTATACTTCCAACTCTCATATCATTTGTGTTTTCCTGAAAAAAAGTAATCAAAAGAGTTCAGTTGGTTATATAGAAATATTTGTTCCCCAAAATGTGGATCAGGCTGGGCATCCCGGCTCCACTCCGGCGCTTATCCAGCCAGATACTCGAAGTGTCCTTGAATCATGGATTCATCCTTACTGGGGTTTATAAAAACTCATGAGGAGCCTGAGGGGAGAGTTTAACAGATTTCTCCAAGAGCCGATGAGTAAAGATCCACACTGTGTCACTGAGTGTCCCATGCAGTGAACGATAAAAGCAGCTTATGGAGTATTAGGACATTAGAGACTCAAACTGGGGCTCCCTTGTGAGGTGTGTCAATTAAAGTCAGTCAGTATTGACTCTGCCCTCAGCCGAGCTGGACGCTCTGAGAATTTGCATTTCACCAGCCAGAGCTGTTAGCACATAGACCTTCCCTAACCCTGCGGAATCCTGTCCACCCTGCAGGGTGAACCACTTTCAAAACAGAATGATAAGGACAGTGAAGTCTTGTCCAGAGGCCCCCACAGAACAGCAGAGAGAGGGACAGAGGAAGGCCAATGTCAGTAGGGAATAAAGGAAGCGGAATGAGGAAAGTACTTTCAGTTCCATCCCACATCGACAGCACACACACATCACAATGAAGTCAAGGGATCTCCATTTTCACAAGGAAGTTGAAGTCCAGCCAGCTTCTTAAGGGATAACACAGGGTAGTGGTTAAGAACACAAACCCTAGTATCAAGCTGGCTTGGTTCAAATGTTCATGCCATCACTTATTAGAAATATGGTCTTGGGCTAGTTGTGTGCCCTTATGCCTCAGAACCCTCAATTATAATGTGGCATGATTACAATACCTATTTCAGAGGGCTGGGAGGCTTAAATGTGTGTTATGCTGTTGGCAAACCTCTGACCCACTCATTGGTTGTTTTTATAAGGCAAGTGTTGAATAAGTGATTTCATCAAAAGCAATTCCTTCTCACTTAGACACTTTATCTCTCTCTTTTCTCTACATCTCCTCATACTTAGCATCAGGCGTGCTGAGATGCTGGGTATTCCAGAGATTATCGATTGACTAGGGGCTAGTGACAAAGAAGAGATCATGAATCATGACTTACAATTTTTATTTTCACTAAATAGTAAACATGACCGGGAACCAGCAGTTAGTGTAATGGCTATGTCGCTGGACTCCCACATAGTCAACCGCGGTTCGCGTCCCGGACCCGGTGGCTTAAAACTCACGCCGGGCGTGTGTGCGTGCGTGCCCAAGATCCCGAGAGGAGAATGGAGGAGAAGGGATTGCGGCGTGACCATCCTCCCTGGGGGGTGATTTCTCACTTTCTGTCTCTATGTCTCTCTCTGTCTGTCTGGCAAGCGCACATGCCCTATAGTGAAAACCTCTCCAAAAAGAAAAAAATATAGAGTAAACATGACCCAAATCATCAGCATGCCTGGGTAGACAGCTTCCAGAGCCCCCTTCCCAGTCTGCCATGATAAACTGTACATTCCTAACTTTTTGGAAAGCTCATGTGAAGTAAGGATGTCATAAATATATGTTGAATCAGTTTGGACAAGAAAAGACTGGTGGTTTTTATAAAAGTCATTCCTGGAGTACTGTTTTTCCTATTAAATAAATATGAAATGCAAACCAGTATTTAGTGAGAAGTTTACCCATCATCAACCCCAACTGAACCTGGGCCTGGACCAGTCTTCCTGAAGCCTCTGCAGGAAGAATCTATATCGTCAGGGTCACCACCTTTCCTCAGAGCCAGCTTGGTCTCTAGGGAAACAAAGAATTCAGTAGCAGTCAGATGAAGCCACTGAACTCACCCTTGTACCTCCAGCATAGTTTCTTCTCCAGGGCTTGTTTGTTGCCTTGAATGGACTTTCATGATGTTAGAGGGATTTCATCCATAACAAAATGATAAATTTGTCTTTTCTCAATGCAGATCCAGTAGTTCAACAAGATAGCCCAGTGTGGGCAGGTGACACTAAGTTGAAGAGGCCAACTCAAGAGAGAAGAAACTTAGCCCCATCCTCACAGCTGATGACAACAGCTGAGAATCCTTCAGAGAGAGCCAAAAAAGGAGATTTAAGTGCCCTTTCCCAGAATGAGTCACATCCAGCCCTGTCCCAGGCCTTCCAAGGAGCAAATAGTCCTCAAGTGTTGAGTGAGTCCTTGGGGTCACCACTCTCATCTGCCACCATGGGAGGGCCAAGAAGGGTGCCATTTAGGTTCAGAGATGAAGATTTTTATGCCACATTATCATTAAATACTGAAAGAGAAAGTGATGAGACTGAAGAGGAAACCCAAGCAGAAGAAGAACTACTGTTGGTTGGTATGTACCCACCCCGGTCTCCTTCCAGTCATAAAAGAAGTAGATTTCTTAGAACATCAACCCTTCAAGCCAAAAATAAAAATTTTGAAGAGAATGCTGAGAATTGCAAAGGCAATTCTTTCAGAAGAGGTGGGCCCAGTCATGGCTTATTAAGAATAAGCAATGCATTGGAGCCAGTGACAGGTCAGCCTTCTGTTGGGCAAAGGATGTCCCAAGATCCTGGGCTACCTGATGGGGAGTCTGCTAAAGAGAATGATAGTTGTGGCAGTGAAAAGACCTGTCATCCATGGAACACCAAATTGAAGCCCAGACAAGATGATGGTCTTGATGCTGAAAATGCCTCTAGTGAGTCTATTTCTATGAGAGGTGAGCCTGGTACCCATGACTATGAGAAGGATTGGCAAGACTATCTAAACGGTTCTAGGAATTCACTTGACTGCTTTCTTTCTGATAGACCAGCAGCTCCAAGATCATCAACAAATTCATCTTATAACACTCCTGAATCATTAGTGCATTCTGCTCTGAGAAATGATACTTCAGTAGACTCATCCATGTCATCTACTTTAGTTTACAGTTCAGACTCAGAGGGGAACCCAAGGTTTAATATTCGCCGACCGCTGTCCCCCATTCGAAGTAGGAATCCATTTGCCAGTGCTGAAAACCACAGTTATTTTCCAGTGAACAGTGCTCTCGAATTTGATGTCAGGGAAACAGAAGATACTACTTTAACAAGCCAGCCTCAGGGGGCTCCGCTATGTACAGAAGACTTCTTACTAACTGCTCAAAGCAGCTTGTCCTTAGTGGATTCTTCCAGCTCCTCTCCAGCAAGAACGAACTTACAAGGCCACTTGCATGTGCCGAGGTCCCTGCAAGAAAATTTACCTTTTACTTTCTTTGCAGTGTCTGATTTCCCAAATCAAAATGATAATAGAACGTCAGCCTCTGATTTAACAGATGAAAAAGAGGTCACTAAGATAAAGGCAGATCCCGAGAAACTCAAAAAACTACAAGAAAGGTGAGAAATTGTCTTAATTATATATACAAATAAATATACATTTTTTCCATTTTCCAATGCTGAAATAAGCATTACTTTCATTAGAGATTCATAATACTTTTAAATCAAAAATAGGCCCACCCTTAATAGTTTAAAGGTGGTTTATTTTGAGACGCTATCTATTTGGTGCCTCTTAAAATATATGTATGTATTGAAAAAGTTCAATGTTTTGGCTCAATTTTTCAGTATTCCCAAAATGTTTTTCCCTGAATACCGTAACATTACAAAGGGCAACTTTGCTTGGTATTACTGTTTCTGGCTGTTACATAGGGTTATCTCTGCTCACAGGCAATTAAGAACCAAGATTTTTTTAGGAAAAGGTTGTTATCTCCCCAGAGAATGAACCGTTCAGCACTTGAAGTTCACAGCTCTCCCTCGTGGGACTTATCACCAATCCAACCAACAGTTCTAGAATTTGAACCTTCCAAACTAAAAGACCATTCTGAGTTACCATAGTTACCTCCGTTCTCCAAAGGCCTTGCTGGGGTAACCACTGCTTCCATTTTATGTGCGCTTCCTCATGCATGAGAAAAAGAGAGAAGATTTTTTTTGAATTGCCCTTTTCTTTGATCTTTCCTTGCTTGTGAGATGGTTGTGGGGATCTTGCACAGCTATGATATTTGATACTTTGTAAAGCCATCATGAAACAACCTGTTGGGCTTCATTTATGGTAGGTGTTTACCATGCCCTGAGCTTGGCTTTACCAATCTGGAAACTGATTCTTGGAATGTGAACTCTCCTTGTGTATGTTGGTGTGACCATTAAATATTCTGATTCTCATTCGTAAGTTGTAAAATTCCATGGCGATGAATTAAATACATAAAATGGAAGGAAAGATGACATATAGAATGTATACATACTCCTATATGTCATTTATCTAACTCCATAGTGAAGTAATTTTGTATTTAGCAGTACTTTATTATTATTATTATTATTATTATTATTTTCTTTCTTTGAAGTGTGCTCATTAGAAAGAAAGAGAGAGAGAGAAAGCAGCCCCCAGTGGGGTATGATTACACTATAATTGTTTTTTTAAGAATTATTTTATTTAACTTTTATTTAGGTAGTTATTTATTTTACTTTGACCGGAGTAGGAGAGAGAGAAAGAGAGGGAGAGAGAAAGAGAGAGAGGGAAAGTGAGAAAGCAAGCCGCCAGGTCCAGGACCCGAACCACAGGCAGTCATGTGGGAATCTAGTGCTCTTAAACACCACACTACCTGCCGGCCCCCGCCATAATTCTTTTCCTCCGTTTCTCCATCCTTTCAGGATCCCAGACACACAAAATTGTCCTGTGTGTTTTTCATGCTACTGGGGCCAGGACTTGAACCATAATTGGCCATGCGGAGTCCAGTTTCCTATGTACAGAGCTTACCCCGTATGCTACAAGGCTGGCCCAGTACTTTTTCTTTTCCATATTAAGCAAGGTACCAGATTTACCCATGGTTAAAGGCCAAAAGACCCACACCCACCCACCCTCACCTACCCAAAAATACGACTTCAGACCTACTTCTCAGAAGTCTGGATTTCTACCATACCAAAGTGATGCTTTGAGACTAAAAATAATTTATTTTAAAATGCGTCCGCTTCTAGGCATGATAATGCATTAAAAGGCTATTATTCATGTACTTAGTTTATCAGATGGTCTCCTTCTTATACATAATAAGCCTTATGCATTTCTTATTATTTCAAAGATGTTCATTTTAGGAAATATTAAAAATACAGACTTAAAAGGAAAATCACCTGTAACCCCCATCATCCAGAGATAAGCACCATTAAACATCTCCTTTCTAGTCTCTTATCTTTGCATATAAATGCAATACTTAGTAAACATCAGTTCCTTTTGTTTTATAATATGCCTTACTTTAATATTTCAAGGCCATTTTTCAGTACCATTTAGCTCTTTTAAAAGTTTCCCTTAGGTCTGCCCCCTAGCATAGCAATTAAGGAAGACAGATCCCACATGGCCAACTGCAGGGTTAGAACCTCAGTCCCAGTAGATTGAAATATAGACCAGGCCCATCCTCAGCAGGATGGAGAAATGGAGGAGAAGGGATTGCAGCGAGACACACCTCATTGGGAGGTGCTTTCTCCCTCTCTCCCTGGCCTCTCTGTCAGTCTCTCTGTCTCTGGCAAGCATACATGCCTTCTAGCAATTAAAAATAAAATGAGTTTTTCTCTCAGTCACTTTAACATGTACAAATAAGTATCCAATATATGTACACTTCAGAGAGTTAAAAAAAAAAAAAGGAAAAAATATTCCAGACATCCCTGTGCCCACCAGCTATCAGAACGTTCTTTGGCTTTTTGTTTTGTTTTTTAAGAGAGATTTTTGCTGTAGGGCACATGCACTCACAGAAGAAAGAGACAGAAAATGAGAAATCACCCTCCAGGGGGGATGGCCACGTTGTAGTCCCTTCTCCTCCATTCTCCTCTTGAGATTTTGGGCACACAGCACATGTACCTAGCATGAATTTCAAGAGGCTGAGTCTAGTTCATGGGTGAACCGTGATCACCCATGTGGGAGTTCAACAACATAACCATTATGCCATTTGCTGGTCCCACATTCTTTTTTTTTTTTCTTTTTTCTTTTTTTTTTTTGGAGAGGTTTTTGCCATAGGGTGCATGCAGTCACCAGAAGGACAGAGAGAGGCAGAGAGACAGAAAGCAAGAAGTCAGCCGCCGGAGGGGATGGTCACGTCGCAGTCCCTTCTCCATCTCCTCTCAGGATCTTGGGCACGCATCACACACGCCCGGCGTGAGTTTAAGCCACCGGGTCCTAGACTCAAACCGCGGTCAACCACATGGGAGTCCAGCGACATAGCCATTATGCTAACTGCTGGTCCCCTGGTCCCACATTCTTGACACACTGGAATGAGCCCTTTACCCACTTAATCTCCTCCTCCTCCAACTACCCCACCATCCCTGCCTTACGTTTATTACTCCTTTGCTTTTTGTTTTGTTGTACCTTGAGGGGTTTTGCTGTATCCTTTTATCATATGTATATATGTATTACTAAACAATACATTTTGTGTCTTTCCGAACTCTGTAGAAATGTTACCAATATTTTAGGACCCTATAGAAATAGAATCTTTATTCTCCACGACTTGCTTTTTCCCCTTACATAATTAGTGAGATGCATCTTGTTGAAATTTTTGGCTTTAGTTTGTCCACGTTCACCAGTTGTACGAATATACCACAATTCAGCCATTCTCCTGCCCATGGGCATTTGGGCAGCTTACTGTTTTCTGTAAACAGCACTGCATGAACATTCTTGTAAATGTCTCCTGGTGTATGTGGGCAGAGTTCTCTGGGATATTTTGTCTAGAACTGGAATTGCTGGACTGTCAGGTTGCTCATCTTCCACTGTACTAAGTAATACCAATTTATTGTCTCACCACTGATGTCTGATGTTGTATATCCTTGACATCACTTACATTGATTGGCTCTTCAAATTTGCCAGTCTGGTGGGAATCAAATGACACTGTGTCTTCGATTTGCATTTTTATGACTATTAATGAGTTAGGGATTTTACGTGCTCTTTTAAATATTAAACGATCACTAGTGTTTCTTATTATGACAAACACAATAGGAAACCTATTTCTTACTCATGTCTCCTGCCCATTTTTCTCTTAGAACACTTTTTTTCCTTTTTTTTTTTTCCTTTCTTTTTCTTTTCTTCTTTCAAGGAGTCCTTAATATACTCTGGCTAACAATCTAATCCTTTGACAGTTAGATGTTGGAAATATCTTTCCCCAATTTGTCTTTTTCTTTATGATGTCTTTATATGGAAACAAAATCTTAATGTAGTCACACACGTTCATCTTCTTTATGAGTCACGATCTGTAGCTGGTCTTGATTAAGAAATTCTTCCCAAACCTGAGGTCATTATGGTGCTCTTCCTATTTTCTCCTAAAATCTCTAGTTTTACTTTGTACATTTAGGATTTAATGTGACTTGAATGTGAATTGACTTGTAATGTATGGTGTGAGGTAAGCTTCATTTTTTTTTTTTTTTATGAATACCCAATGATCCCAGTATTTCCCCTGCCAAATCTGCATGGCTGCCGGTGTCCTAACCTGAGGTCATTATGGTGCTCTTCCTATTTTCTCCTAAAATCTCTAGTTTTACTTTGTACATTTAGGATTTAATGTGACTTGAATGTGAATTGACTTGTAATGTATGGTGTGAGGTAAGCTTCATTTTTTTTTTTTTTTATGAATACCCAATGATCCCAGTATTTCCCCTGCCAAATCTGCATGGCTGCCGGTGTCCTGCATGGCATGCCTGCACACGAGCAAGTCTGTCTCAGGGCTCTCTGTTCTGTCCCACTGGTCTTTTTTGACTAATATCATGCCATTTTAATGTCTGCAATTTTATAAGTTTTGGTAAGCGATGTTTCAAAGCCTCCCTCTCCTCTTTGTTCTCTAAAGAGTCCTTGACCATATACTTAAGAACCTGGGGTCAGATGGTTAAGGCAGTTGGGTTCCACATGGCCAACTGAGGGGTGTGAGTCCCAGACCTGGCAATTTGAAAAATATGCTGGGCACATGTACATGTGTGCCCAAAATCCCAAAAGGACAGAGAAATGGAGAAGGGATTGTGGTGTGACCATGCCCCATAGGGGGTACTTTCTTATTTTTCCAATCTTTCTCTCTCCCTCCCTTTGTCTTTCTCTAGCCAGTATCCATGCCCTCTGGCAAATTAAAAATAAATAAATAAATAAATAAATAATGTTAAAAAGAATAAATCATCTTATTGAAATGTTTATGGAATTGCAATTTAATCTATAGATGATTCTGGGAGAATTGACGCCCTTGAGGTGCTGAGTCTCCCTCTGATGAGTATCATGGAGCCTTTCATTTGTATGTGTGTGTTAATGCCTTCCAATGTGTTCTGTGATTTTCTCCACCAAAGTCCCTCATGTGATTTATCTCTAGGCTTTTTATTTGTCGTCGTCGTTTGCTATTGAACTAATATTTTAATTCCAATTTTAATTCTATTTCTGATGTATAGGTATGCAAGCAACTATATATTTTCTTTGTATTTTTGTTAAACCGTCTTATTAATTCCATATTTTGTCTATAGATTAGTTTGGGGTTTTCTATCTAGAAAAGCATTACAACTGTAAATAACAGTTTTGTCTCATTCTTTCCAAACCTGTACTTTTGGTAGTTTTCTTATCTTACAGTGTTAAATACTTTTTTTAAGGGCTGCTTATTTTTTTTTGGAGAGGTTTTTTTGTTTTGTTTTGTTTTGTTTTGTTTTGTTTTGGCTATAGGGCACGTGCGTTCGCCAGACAGACAGACAGAGAGATAGAAAGTGAGAAATCACCCCCCAGGGGGGATGGATGGCCACACCGCAATCCCTTCTCCTCCATTCTCCTCTCGGGATCTTGGGCACGCACACACACGCGCCCGGCATGAGTTTAAGCCACCGGGTCCGGGACTCGAACCACGGTCGACTACATGAGAGTCCAGCGACAGAGCCATTACGCTAACTGCTGGTCCCAAGGGCTGCTTATTTTATATTTAATGTATCTTTTGTAATTTGATCATTCCTCTTTTTGACCATAGCCATGGTTAATTACTTAGGATAACGTGTTTTCTCTGTGACTTCTTCCCCAAATGGGAGGTTTAGTGTAAATGAATGATGTTCATAAACTTTTTTTTAAATGTCAGACTTTGTGGAGAGTTCCTTTCTTTATTATTTTTTTAAGAGACTATGCTTCATGTTCTTTTTTTTTTTTTTTCCTGAGAGGTTTTTTTGCTATAGGGCACATGCGCTTACCAGAAAGACAGAGAGAGACAGACAAAAAGTGAGAAATCACCGCCCGGGGGATGGCCATACCACAATCCCTTCTCCTCCATTCTCCTCTCGGGATCTTGGGCACACAGGCACATGTGCCCAGCGTGATTAAGCCACCGGGTATGGGACTCGAACCACAGTCGACTACTTGGGAGTCCAGCGACATAGCCATTATGCCAACTGCTGGTCCCTGATTCATGTTCTTTTCTGTATCTTCACTTCTAGTTGTAAAGGAGAAAAATGTTTAAATGAAATAGCCCTTTGATTTCCACTAAAACTTTCAAGAAAATGGTGAGCCTTGTTTACGTTAGGAGTCATGTATTTACAGACTATAAAAAATTTGCCGTAGAACCTTTGTTCTACTATTTAGTGGTCCTTGGATCTGGAGGCCCAGCAGAATATTCAGATTCCTGAGACCCGGGTACTGAATCTCTAAGGGTAGGGCCCAGGAAGCTGTTTGAAGTCCCTGCAGTGAGACTGATGATCACTTATTACCCTTTAGAAAGCACCGATATTGATCACCGATTAAAATCCTTCTGCCACTTTTCTGCCCACTTTCTCCCAACTTGCTAGGTAGCCCGTAGTCTGTCTTCATCAGGTGGGGTGTTTGCTTCAATCTATACTTGTTCTTCCTGCTTATTGATGACAATGTGGGATATACTGAAATGTATTCAACTCTCCCTGTCAAAAATATTTTTCCATTTTTCAAAATGCATTTAATGGAAAAGTATAATTCCACTCTTTTTCACTGTGCTTCCCTTAATTGTGGAAAAGGTCCCTTTAGAAACAGTATATGGGGCCAGCAGTTAGATGGCGGTTAAGGCACCAGACTCCTCCGTGGCCAACCACAGTTCGAGTCTCAGACCTGGTGGCTTACTTTCTCACTTTCTCTCTCTCTCTCTCTGGTCAAATTTAAGAAAATAATAATAAAATAATTCCCCAAAGAAACTGTGCCCATATTTGTATACACAGAGCAATGTCCATTTTACAACCTTTCTTTGACTTTAGTCTCTAACCAGTTTTCTGTTCCTTGACCAGACAGTCTCCAGCCCCAGGAGGATTCTAAAGAAAGATGAAAAAATAGCCTTAGGCGTCTAAGAACTTCCCAGCATGAACATTGAACAGTTATTCTTCTCTCGTCATTTATTAGATGCTAATATTTTCTATAGAGATTTCTGTTTTCATTAGATTCTTGCAGCCAGCATTCTGGAATGCTGACAGAATCTGCTGCCAGCTGTTGTTATTGGTGAGCTCACGACCAGTTTTGTTGGCTCGTCATTCCTCCAACCTGCTTTGGTCGAGTGGTTTAAGGGCACGAACTCTGCCAGACACTGGCTGCACTTTATAGCCTGTACCACCCTCGCGCATCCCGTCTACCCCAACCCTGTGAAATATAGTGGCAGTAGTGTTAGCACCTTGACTCTCATTTTACACATAAGGAAACAGAGTCCCGGGGAGAGTAAGGACCTTGTCCAAGGTCATGTGACAGAGTTCTAAGTGTCCGAAATAGTCCCCAAACCCAGGTCCCCTGACCACGAGTCCCATGCACTCACCAACATATAATATCACACCTACCTCCTACTCCTCACAGCGGCAGCTATGGCAGAGAGAGGGGCTCTCAGCCTTCCCCCCAATTTCTATCCCTCACCACTTCCTTATGGGGGTAGTGTGATTCTCCTCGTCAGCTCACACCTATCAGTAACTACAAAGGAGGGGCTGGACAGTGGCGCAGCAGTAAAACCTTCAAGCCGACCCCCATGGAAAGGTTCTGGTTCAAGTCTGAAGACCTCTCTGACTGTACCAAGTGCATGCATCCACCCATGATGAGAGGGTAGCCACCACGCCCTGGTTGAGGCTGGGGTAGACCAGGGCATCGAGATCCTGCTGGGGGCACTGTCTCTCCCTCTCATGGAAGAGATAAATAAGTTAACTTTAAAATAATAATAACAACAATAGCTGGTTCCAGAGCATAGTGGTTCAACCCTATGCAGAAGAACCAGTCCCATGCTGACCATGGTTCAAATCTCAGCCCCGGTGGCTTGAAAAATACGTGGGTACATGAGCATGCATGCCCAGGATCCTGACAGGATGGGAAAGTGGCAGAAAAAGGACCAAGGAGTGATCGTACCCCATTTTGCTACAGTTCTCTCTCTCTCTCATGCACGCGAGTGCATGCACCCTCTGGCAATAAAGCAATTAGTGCAAATGAGTTAGGAATAATAATAATTGCAAAGGAGAGAGGGACCTGTGTACCTATTCTCAATGACCGCATCTGGAGGAATTCTCAGGAAGGTCAAAGGGAAGAGTGGGGGAGCCCAGAAGCCCAGAAGCAGTGACGTGGGGTCACTGCTCCCTCTTCCTTCTCCTATTGGTGCTCTGGGCTCTGGGCATTTATGGGAGGTGCACACGTGTGGACTACCGGTCATGCAGGCATTTTCCATTCAGCCTCCTGGAGGAGGACTCCGAAGAGGAGGGAGACTTGTGCCGCATCTGTCAGCTCGCCGGGGGTTCCCCAGCCAACCCCCTCCTGGAGCCTTGCGCCTGCGTGGGAAGCCTGCAGTTTGTTCACCAAGAATGCCTGAAAAAGTGGCTGAAAGTGAAAATAACATCAGGTAGGTGGGGAAGGCAGAGCGGCAAACGTGCAGTGACATATAATTAATATGAGACCCCACAGTGTGGGCCTCGGAGACGTCAGAGCTCACTCTCCTCCTCTCCCTCCTCCGTAAGTGGTAGCTCAGCAAACGCGGCTGGACCCGGAGTTCCTGTATGTGAGCGCTGGATTCACACGATGGGCGGGAGGTGGGGGGACTGAGTTTATTTCAAGTCTGAGAAAAGAATCCTAGAAACTTATGCTTTTAAATCCTGCTCCTGCTTAAGGCCCGAGCAGAGATGCTAAGATCGCCTCCCAGGAGGATAGAAACAGGAAAGACGATTCCACCTGTGAACCTCAGCCAGCAGGCAGTAGCTGCCCTGCAAGCAGACCCCCAGCCAAAACCATCAGAAGGGCCATTGGGAGAGACCCCGGAGCATACCCAATTCCACTCCCTGCCATTGGGGGAGTGGAGGGGTGTTACCTAAGAAACTAAGCAAGGCTGCCTTTTTGCAGTAGGGATAAGAAAAGAACACTAATCTGATTTTCTAGAACATATTAGATGAAGAGATTTCCATGTGCTGGTTTTGTCAGCTCCATGACAGATCTTATAACTGGGTGTGAAGCCCCTTCTCAACTCCCCAGGGAAGTTATAACCTAAATACAGCCACATTAATAGATTGGCTGAAGTTTTCTAGGCAGAGAACAGGTTTTATAAAACATGGCTTTAGGGATGAGAGCGAGTTTAACAAAAGACCTGAACCTTCAATGCAAAGAGCACCTATTAGCAAATAGCTGTTGTGGGAACCAGCAGATGGTGTAATGGTTACGTTGCTGGACTCCCATGTAGTTGAACACGGTTTGGACCCAGCAGCTTAAAACTCATGCCGGGCATGTGTGTGCGTGTGCCCAAAATCCCAAGAGGAAAGTGGAGAAGGGATTGTGGCATGGCCATCCCCCCTGGGGAGTGATTTCTCTGTTTCTGTCTCTGTCTGTCTCTCCAGTAAGCACATGCACCCTATAGCAAAAAATCTCTCTTAAAATATAAAAAGAAAATAGCTGTCATATCTTTCAGATGCTCTTCTCTGAAAACGTTTTACCCATAGCCAGATCCTATTTTTCTCTTCCATGCTCTTCTCCTTAATTATCATTATTCCAGACCAATCAGGAGAGCTAGAGCTATACCCTGTCCCCATGGGGTGTTGCCATGCCCTCATGGGGACAGGGTATATAGCACACCTGTCTCTCACAAGGACAACATGCCTTTTCATCAAAGAATGAACACACAGGATAATCATATCGACCACCTCATCCCTGAAACTCTTCCCATATATAGACATCTCTCCTGGTATGAGAAATAGAGGACCACTGCCCAAGACACACCCCCACATGGCAAGGGAGGTACTCAGTCCCGAGAGCACAGTGTGAGCAGACTCTGCCATGCAGGCCTTTATCTTATGAGATATCTGGGCCAATTAAACATCTACCACAGAAAAAGCACCCACGAAATGTCTCATGAAAATGCTGTTAAATGCTTGTAAATGCCAATGCTGGTATGGATATATTCCACAGGATTAGAGCAGAAGACACCTGGGACATTCAGTGGCCTAAAGCACTACTGAGTGATACTTAAAAAAAAAAAAGAAGAAGAAGAAAATCAAGCAAACAAAATACAGATAAGGGATTACTGTTTATCCTTGCCCTTTGAAAGTCTCTATTTACTATTTCTTTATATGCCCAGTGGGGAAATAGAACTGGGATATAAAATTGCGCAAGCCCTATCTTTACCAAATAGATGCAGGTAACTAATAAGTCCTTTATTTTCCAATGCATAAAATAAACACCAATACTCCATTCGTCAGGATGCAGCAACTGCACTGGGGGGAAAATGTATGGTGGAATGTTTGCTTAGATCTAATAGCTACAGTTCTGCTTCTCCACTTTGGCATTGGGGAATAGGTTAAGTGGAAAAAATAATGATCTAGAATGCACGTTTGTATAAAAACAATAACAAAAAGGACGCCTTCTCATATTTCTCTTCCCAGATGAGACTGAGCTCAGGCTTCACTGCTGGCCCTAGACCTTGCTGTAGCTAGTACCCACACATGGCCCCTCGTTCCTTCACTTTCCTCAAGTGGGAATGTCACCTGCGTGTCAGTAAAGGCACATTTTTAGCTATCGATTGAGGATAGCTTCTACTACCTATCTAGTCCTTACTAGGTTATTTATGTGGACCTGTGTTAGGTCTGTAAGAAAAAATATAAATAAAGCCTGATATTCTCTCTTTTTGTAGGCACTGTGTTATGGACTCCCAGCCTCCATGTAGCAATTCCGATTTTATGAACCATTATGTTTATGTTGAAATAGAAAGCAAGACCTGCTATTTAAAAGTCATGGGAATTTCACTTACATGAAGCTCGCATAATAAATGATTACAAAGGAAATTTTTGGATCTCAGATTCAAGGTCATTTTCTACAGGAGATGACTGGCTTTAAATGAAAGTCATTGAAGCTCAGCATTCATAACACACACAAGTTCACTCTCAAAATATCACCTGTCTGAAGGGCCAACACAAACAAACCCAAGGTTATATGTAACATGTAATCATTTATCTAATTTAAGGAGCAGATCTGAGTGCTGTGATGACCTGCGAGATGTGTAAGCAAGGTCTGCTGGTCGACCCGGACGACTTTAACATGACCGAGTTCTACCAAAAGCACCAACAATCCCGGGTAAGAAACCTCACACTCACTCTGTCTCCACAGGCTATAGTGGGTTAGAGCAGGAAAAAAAAAAAATCACTTTCCGTCCTAAGGAATGAAGACGCTTGTTCCTGGGATAAGTCTGAGAATGTACATTTAGCTCACTTGTTTGCGAAGGTCTGTCACTAAATTAAAATGTTAGAAAGCTGGAAAGTCCTGGTTGTCCTTTGTTGAGCCCCGCCACCCCCCCGCCCCTGCTGTTCTGGATAAAAGTAGGAAGGTGCAACCTTTCTGAAGAAATAGGAAAGAGTCTGGCGAGTTCCATGCCCAAATTTGCTGAAACAATTTACGTTTAGTAGAAACAAGAAAAAAAAAAAAAAGTTGGGGTCTCAGAGAAAATGGTCCCCAACTTGAAAACTAAGTAACTTGGGGCCAGCAGGTGGTGTGATCGTTAAGGTGCTGAGCTCCCACATGGCTGACCTAGGTTGGAGTCCTAGACCAGGAAGCTTGCTTTTTCACTTTCTCTCTCTCTCCTTCTTTCTCCTCTCTCCTCCCATGTGTCTCTCCCTGGTGAGTACCTGTGTTCTATAGCAAATTTTAAAATAATAATAATGATAAGTAAAATTAAATAAATCATTTTTAAAAAAATAATGAAAATTAAGTAACTCTAGAGGAAGAAGGAACCATGTGACCTAAGGTTAATAAACATGCAGGTAATGTCTACTCTGTCTGTGTGTGTTTTAAATTTTGCCAGAGGGCACGTGCACTCAGGGGGAGAGAGACAGAGAGAGGGGAAAGGCAAGAAAACACTTCCCATGAGGTTTAGTCACACTGCAATCCCTTCTCCTCCATTTTTTTCCCTCTTTTCAGGATTTTGGGCATGCACATGTGCCCGATGTGTTTCTTAAGCCACCAGGTCTGGGACTTAATCACATGATTAGTCATGTGAGATCCAGTATCCTTAACCACCAGGCCAGGGGCTGACTCCTCTACTATGTGTTTTTTAACACCCAGTGAATTAACTCTCTTTGAGCATTTAGATGACATTCTCCTCCCAACAGAAGGAAGAAGTGGAGGAGAAGGGATTGTACGCACACTCAGCATGGTTTTCAAGCCACTGGGGCTGGGGCCGGGACTCAGATCATAGTCAGCCATGTGGGATCTGGCTCCCTTTATCACTATGCTATGGGGCCAGCCCTGGATGACATTTCTAACATAGACCCTTCCTGACTTATGATGTGGTTACATCTTGATAAACCCACTGTAAATTGAAAATAATATAAGCTGAAGATAGAATTTAATACTCCTAATCTGTTAGCCTAGCTGACTTTAAAATATGCTCAAAACACTTAATGTTAGCCTACACTTGGGCAAAACCATCTAACACCAAGCCTATTTTATAATGCTTTGACTACCTCATGTAGTTTATTAAATACTATACAGAAAGGATGGACTCTGTGGGTACTCAAAGATCAGTTTCTACTGAGAGTGTATTACTTTTGCACCACCATAAAGTCAGACACTTGTGAGTCATCATAAGTTGGGGAATATCCGTACTATGAAAAAGTTAACCTTATGTAGGAAGGTGATTTATGCCTGTGATCGTAGTGGCTAATGCACAGGTGGTTTGTTCTAATTATTATGTGTTATGTTTAAATATAATTCAAATTCTGAAGAGTCAGCACCAAAAATATATGTATAATTCTGTATTAAATACATATCAAATTTCAAAGACAGTACACTTTGCAGTTTAGGCATGTAAAGGCTTGGAAATTATC
Organism: Tupaia belangeri chinensis; assembly: GCF_000334495.1. NCBI lineage: Eukaryota > Metazoa > Chordata > Mammalia > Scandentia > Tupaiidae > Tupaia > Tupaia belangeri. The sequence continues at coordinate 6,024,303 of NW_006159662.1, forward strand.
ACTATATCTTAACAAGTAAAAATCTGAACAGACTGAAAATCAACAACTCTTCTTAGAGCTGCAGAATAACTGAGGTCACAGGACAAACCACTCCCCCTAGAACTAGAGAGACAGAGGCCGATCGACCTACAGTTTCCAGGAGCAGCAATTCGCAAACAGAAACCTTTGCAAGAACCAGTGTGAGAAGGGAAGCCTAAACTGTAATTAACAAACTGTTGGAGGCTCAGTGTGAACAAGTCTGAGAGTCAAGAACTCTAGAGGGACCCAGTCACAGGGGTAGTCCCCCCAACTCTTACGAGTTTCATTTCCAGGAGTTTGCCCAGGTTCTTATAGTGAATATCAGAGACAACTCCACTGTGATTACAGCAGTGCGATGGGAAAAGTAACCATTCTATTCTTAACAAGGTCTGCCCTTAGGGGAAACTCTTTAACTACAGCCTAAATTGCAGGGGTTTATCAGAGCCTGATCTCACTGGGAGGAGGGAAATAGCCAACTCCAGCTGCTCTAGCCATCCTGCCCACCTGAGGGGGCTGAGGAGCATAGACGAAGTTTGCAGTCCAGAGGTACAGACTCTCTAAGAGTGAGACCTATTCGTAGGATTATAGAACACTTCTGCTTTCTGCTCTCCTCACACCTCACCACCACATTGCTAAAGACCTATTTATAGCAGTTCCTATTATGCAGTTTACTATGTCCGGCTATCAAGAAAAAAAATTACAAGGCATACTAAAAGGCAAAAAATAGTTTGAAGAGATAGAGCAAGCATTGGAACCAGACTTGGTTATAGCAGGGATGTTGGAATTACCTGATCAGTAATATAAAACAACGATGATTAATATGCTAAGAGCCTAACATTAAGTAGATGGCATGCAGGAACAGATGGCCAAAGCATGGTTAAAGGCACTGGACTCCCACATGGCCAGCCATGATTCAAGTCCTGGACCTGGAAACTTGCTTTCTCACTTTCCCTCCCTTTCTCTCTTTCTCTGTTCAAATTTAAAACAATAATAATAATGACAAATAATTATAAAAAAAATTCTTTTTAAAAAAATGAAGATAATGGAGTAAAATATTTAAAGTATTAAAAACAAAAAAAACAGGGGCTGGTGGGTGGCATGGTGGTTAAGGGCCCTATGACTCCTACATGGCTGACTACAGTTCAAGTCCTAGAACTGGTGGCTTGCTTTCTCACTTTCTCTCTCTCTCTTTCTCTCTTTCTCTCTCTCTCTCTCTCTCTCCACCCTCCTCTCTGGTCAAATTAAAATAAATAAATAAATAAAGTTAAATAGAATAATTCTTTTAAAAACAAACAAACTACAACCTAGAGAATTCTGTGCCTTATTCCTTTGCAAGGAAAGTTTATCCTTGCAAAGTGAAGGAGAGGGCTAGCCCCATGGCCTAGTGGTTAAGGGAGGCAGATCCTTCATGACTGACCATGCAGTTTGAATCCTGAATATGGTGACTTAAAGACAACCCTGGGTGCATGTATATGTGTGCCACAAATCCCAACGGGATAGATAAATGAGAAGAAATTGCAGCATGACAACACCCCCTTGGTAGGTACTTTCTCCCTCTCCCTCTGGCAAATATTTGTTGTTACTGTGTTTTTTATAGAGAGGTTTTGTTTTGTTTGTTTGTTTGTTTGTTTTCCTATAGGGCGTGTGCACTCCCCAGAAAACAGAGAGAGACAGAGAGACAGAAAGTGAGAAGTCAACCCCTGGGGTATGGCCACACCACAATCCCCTTCTCCTTTATTCTCCTCTCGGGATTTTTGGGCATGCACACATGCATATACACTTGGTGTGAGTTTCAAGTTGCCAAGTCCTGGACTTGAACCACAGTTGACTGTGTAGAAATCCAGCAACATAAACATTACGCTATCTGCTGGTCCTGGCAACGTTTTTTTTAAGTGAAGGAGAAATATTTTCTCAAAGACTTATAATACCAAAAAGACAAAGTAAAATATCACATTAACACTTTTATATTGATTATATGTTAAAATGATACTTTGGATATATTGGGTTAGTAAAATGTATTGTTAAAATTAACTCTACCAGTTCATTTTTACTTTTTGAATGTGGCTACTAGCAATTTTCAAATTACATATGTGGTTTGTATTTGTGCCTCAGGCTGTATTCTGTTGACTAATGCTGATCTAGAAGGTACCTTGCAAGAGGAAGGAAGGAAGGAAGCAGAGAGGGAGGAGGGAGAGAGGAGAGAGGAACAGAAGGAAGGAAAAAAGAAAAGAATTTCTTGAGAAATAAATTCATTATTTTGAGACCTGAGGGTCCCACATCACTCAGCCCTAATTCCCAGCTCCTCGGGTCTGAGATGAGAAACAGAGCAACTCACACTCTTGGAGGCTGAGCATGTAGGAGTCAAAATACTGAAAGGCAGCAGGCCCTCTGAGTGCCGGAGGTCAAGGTGACAGTCACAGTGCGGCCCAGCTCCTCTCAAAGAGCAGCCCATGTCAGGAAATGGAGCCTGCGAGACTTCCTGAGACAGATGCACCCAGATGGGGCCAGTCAGTCAGGATTCGACCGGCGTGGTCTGCAGAGGTCACCAGCATGGCGCAGCTCTGGGGCAGACCTATCTAGAAAGACCCCTCTGGTCCCCAGCATTCCCACTCTGTTTTCCCTCTGCCAGGCTGCTGCTGCCACATGCTTGTAGAGCTGACCTGCTAACGACAATTTTTTCCAGTTGAACTGAGAGGTTTGCACTCCTATACCAGAGGCAGCCTGTTCCCCTGAAAAGCACCCCAGTGTTCACTGAGACCAGAACTAAATCCTGTTCCCTTCCCCAGAGTTGCTGTGAGACCTTGGCGAAACTATGTAAACACTGGACCTTAGTCTCTCAACCTAGGAAAAGGGGGAGAGAGCTCCCACCCCATGAGGGAGGGGATGTAGGAAAAGACACTACAATTGCAAACACACGCCATGCATGAGGGACACGGAGAAGCCACCCAGGGATGAGAGCTGTCATAGTACAGCCACCAAGGTGCCCAGCCTCCCTGGCAGTCAGGGGAAGGAGCCGAGTGCACCAGGGACCAGGTGAGAGTCGTCACTGAACAAACAAAGCCAGAGGCCATCCCCAAACCCATAGCCTCACTTCACCTAGTGGTCAAGCACAAGACATTCTAGAATGAAGTGTGAAAGTAATTGTGTCAGCGGGGATTTGGGCAGAAAAGACATGATGGCATGCTTGAAAGGGATGAGTGATGAGAGCCAGGTGAAGGGCCAAATGAGGATGGCGAAGGAAAGTCACAAACAATGCAGAGCATCCTGGGACTTGGCAATGTGACCACCCCTTGGCTGAAGTGACCAGGAAAGGGCACATACCAGGATCCAGAGAGACCAGCAGCCTGCAGCTTCAGTGGAGGAAAGCAGCCCTGGCCACCGTACTGCCCAGCAGGGAGGGAATGGGAGCTGCTCTCCTCCTGCCCCAGGGCTCCTGCCAGGGCCTCCCATTGGCCAGACCCAGCGGGACGCAGAGGGCACGGGAGCCCACCTGATGCAACCTGCAGCGGTTGGCCTCCACCACAGAGCCGGGCAGGAAGAGCACCTGGAGGAGAAGATGGAAAAGATCCAGCACTGTGATGACTCCACACGGAGGCGGAAAAGATGCTGGTTTTGGTGAGAACTTGACAGGCCCTCAGAGCCTTTTGGAAATGCCCTTTGTTAAAATCACAGGCAGAAACTAGACTGACAGACCTCCGCTGTGTAAAACAACGGTCACAAGAACCCTCGTGCACTAGGTCACTGCTGGTGGGAAGCAGCTGAGGGCGCAGATACACAGATACTGTGGAGATACCATGGGAAACATGGTTACGGCCTTCTACTGACCACAGCAAGTGATGATCATGGTGTGTGAGGGACAGAACAAGGGTGGATGTGCAGCCACCATGAAAAGGAACAGCTGCTAAAGGGTCCTACCTGCTTTCCTGCAGAGGCTGGATGTTTATGGCCAGGAAGGAAAAAGAGAGTCTTCCATTCACATGCCCTGGAGGGTGAAGCCTGGACCACCTGAGACAGACACTTTGCTTGAGATACGACCACGGATGGGCTTGTGCCTTTAAGGCAACTGGTCAGCACCGTCAATGGTCTTTGAGGGTGTGAAGGGGCTTAAATCAGGGTCTGTTTTCCTGGTTTGGTTCTAAACATCTAGGAGGGGTAGGGCTGCCTGCTGCTCCTAACACTGAAATCTGATTATTCCTTTGCCTTTCAGACATTGAGTGATTCCAGCAGGGGCTGAGTGGGGTCAGCACTTATTACAAGGCCTCCAGTGGCTATAGCCCATAGTCCCGAGAGTGGCCCACTAGACTAATGCAGCCATGGGGTCCAGGGCCTGGATGAAGCTCTTCTGGGATGGAGGCACCTGGTGGTCTAACCATAGCCCTGTCAAGACCCAGAGCAGTACAGCCCCTCCCTCCTCAGTGAAAGACCCCTGAATAAGCCCGACAGGCATTCGGCACCACTGTCCATCTTCTGGTAGCACTACATGTGAAGCGCATGAAGCAGGTCCATGTCTCCTCCTGTGAGCACTTGCTTTAACCTGGATGTGGGATTCATGCTGGATTCTGGTGGGATACTTAGTTTTTGAGTGGAAGGAAAAACTCCTGGGTAGTAACATGCAGAGATATAGTGTTCCGGGCTCCAAACTGGGCCAGGAGGAAACAGATTAAACGGAATTTTAGATCCCAGGCTATACATTCAAATAACATAGAGGCCAGGCAGGTAACAAATGACCAGAATCTTCTGAGTATCATGAAACATGGACTGAATGGTTGTAGCAAAATGGGGAGTGTTCACCCTGTCTTGGTCCTTTTTTCTGCTGCTCTAGTGGACTACTACAGACTGGGTAATTTACAAAGAATAGCCTATTTGACTCACAGTTCTGGAGGCTGGAAAGTCCAAGACTGGGGGCTATATCCAAGATGAAGAAGTGCACACAAGACAGAAAGAGGATGATGAACTCCAGAAATAACTAACCCATTCCTGGAGTCATGGCATTAATCTATTCATGAGGACAGAGCCCTCATGACCTAATCACTTTTTTTTATTTAATTTTTGCTCTAGGGTGTGTATACTCACTGGAGAGAGAGAGAGAGAAATCACTCCCCAAGGGGATAACCATGCCACAATCCCTTCTCCTCCACTCTTCTTTTGAGATTTGAGGCACACGTGTATACATGACTGGTCTGTTTCTCAAGCCTCCAGTTCTGGGACTCAAACAGTGTGGTCAAACATGTGGGATCCAGCTGCCTTACCCATCATGCCACCTGGCTGGCCCCCTAATCACTTTTGAAAGTTTCCACCTCTTAATACTGTCGCAATGGCAATTAGGTTTCATCATGAATTTTGGAAGGAACATTCACACCATAGCACTCTCTCTTTCATAACTTACTTCCTTCCATCCAATCAGGGCACGTCCACAGGCCAGAACTGATTGGTTGGCTACAAACTATTGACCCGTAGTTTGAAACAGTGGTTCTCAAAATATGTGGTCCCGGGAACCAGCAGTTAGCGTAATGGCTATGTTGCTGGACTCCCACGTAGTCGACCGCGGTTCGTGTCCCAGACCCGGTGGCTTAAAACTCACGCTGGGCACGTGTGCGTGCGTGCCCAAGATCCCGAGAGGAGAATGGAGGAGAAGGGATTGCGGCGTGACCATCCCCCCTGGGGGGTGATTTCTCGCTTTCTGTCTCTATGTCTCTCTCTGTCTGTCTGGCGAGCGCACGCGCCCTACAGTGAAAATCTCTCCAAAAAAAAAAAAAAATGTGGTCCCCAGGCCAGCCTCAAGATCCCTGGAAACTTGTTACAAAAGCATATTCTTGACCCCCCCATACCCCCAGAATCAGAATCTTAGAGTAAGAAGGGGTGCAACTGTGCTTTAAACGGCCCTTTTAGGATTTCCTGATGCATGTCAAAATTGGAGCCACTGGAGTCAAAAAGCCATGGCGGAATGGGCCACTATCTTATCCAAAATTGTGGAGTTTTTTCCTCATTGTTTCATCTGTGCATAAACTTGTTGAATGCATTCTATATACCAGGCACTGGGCTAGGCACTAGAAATACAGGAGCAAGCAAGACAAATGTTGGCCTGGCCCTCACCGATCTTATTCGCAGACAATTTACCCAGAACCCTGGCTTTGATTCTTGCCTCTTGTAGGATGTTTGTTTCACAAAGTACCATGAATTATAGCTTATTTTACCATCATGCCCTGGAGAAGTAGGCAAGACAGAGGTAACTTCTTCCCATTTACCAGTGGAGTCACTTTGGCCCTACACAGTTAAAACTCTTTGCCCAAAGTCACAGTTGCCCATGGCCCCAAGTGCCCACTACCCAGCAGCACTTGCTGTGTAAGGGGCATTCCCTTGCCATCTCTGCTCTGCCATGCAGGAGGGTCTCTGCAGGTCTCCAGCTGGTCTGGCTCTGAAGCACAGGCCTGGCCTTGTGCCATCTCAGCCAAGGACAGATGTCCTTGGACACACGCAGTCACCTAATCACCTTCAGACCTGGGAGAATCTCTTGAACATATTCGAAGACTTGATAGAAGGTTCAGCCAGACTGTCAGCTTCTTCGAGCGGATTATATCGAGAAATTTCATGAGGAGCAACTCTCTTGGCCAAAATAAATATTAACAAAATGAAGGAGTGGGGTGGGGACTGCAAGAGAAGAGAAAGGAGAACAGCTGGCAGGCCGGCTGGGCTCTGCAGAGCCCCAGCTCACAGCTTCACAGGCCTCTACCTTTCAAGGGCCGCCCAGCTCGTCGCCCCATCCCCTTCAGTCTGGTGCACAAAAAGAAAAAAGGGAGCTCCGCGTGGGAGTCAAAGTGTGATGTGACTGGGTCAAGGGAGGAGTGGGTCAGGAGTGGCGCCAATCAATAACGCTGCAAATTCTAGTTCGTTTGGCCCTTGCCGAGCAACGGAGCTCTTTGAGCTAACAGGTCCCTCCCACTTGTGGCTCGGGATATAAAGGATGACTCCTGTGTGACTGTCAGACGCCTGCGCTGATTGGTCGACCCAGCCCCTTTGTGGAGCATCACAACCTCGGCAAAGGGCGCATAAAGCAGCTGAGCCAGAGAGATTTACAGCGCGCCACGTGACAGGTTCCCTCCCACAGACCGGAGAAGAGACACAGTCTGCTAGGAGTGACTTTTCAAATTATCTGCAGAAAACATTAGTGGATATTTTCCCATCTGCATGCCTCCAGGCCTTATTGAGTCATAAAAAGTAAATGATTTCCCTGAATGCTTTGACAAACCTGATAGTTGCAAGCCATTTTCTAGCTGATTGATTTGCCATTATGCATCAGAGTGTCTCTGAGCATAAAGGCTCACTGGCCAAGACCCATGGAGAAAAAACCCCGGGCAGCTCACAAGAGGAAGTCTTGGCAGAGGAAAAGAGATTAGGGACAAGGAGCTACAGGACAGTTTAGGAAGGCTTCTAGAGGAGGTGGCTTACAAGATAGAAGTAGGTGGCAGGCACCAATTCACAGGGAAGGCGGGAGGAGGGAATAAAAACACAAAAAGCATAAACAAGCAACTCCCCTCTGCCTGCTCTATGCCAAGGTCATAGAGCACAGACACCAGGACCAAAGGCTAAAAATAGGCAACTAATTGCTAAGGACTGCGGCTCTAACGCTGGGCCTGCAGAATGGTGGAGAGACCTGGAGCAGTGACCTTGGGGCCTGCAGGATGGTGGAGAGACCTTGAGCAGCGACCTTGGGGCCTGCAGGATGGTGGAGAGACCTTGAGCAGTGACCTTGGGGCCTGCAGGGTGGTGGAGAGACCTTGAGCAGCGACCTTGGGGCCTGCAGGATGGTGGAGAGACCTTGAGCAGTGACCTTGGGGCCTGCAGGATGGTGGAGAGACCTGGAGCAGTGACCTTGGGGCCTGCAGGATGGTGGAGAGACCTGGAGCAGTGATCTTGGAGTCAGAGGTGGCTTGATTTAGAAGGAAGAGCACATTGATCCTTGCTCAACTTCCACACCTTTCCTGGCAGCCATTCGGCCCAGCTGTTTGGAAGAGGTGTGCTCTGCACCCGCTTCCTGAGCTACCCTTGACCTAGCGGGAGTGGGGAGATGGGCCTGCGAGCTCTGTCAGCTGCAGCAGGAAGAAGGAAGACGAGATGCTGGGGTGGTCACTTGTCAAGTCCACACGTCGTTATTCTGGGCAGTCACAGTTCCGACCTTTCCCAAGGGTGACGTCAACGGCCTTGCCCTCTGCTGGATATTTTAGTCCCCTGGGGCTGGGTGGCTTCCTGAACACACAGTCTGGCCCATCCTGAACCTGCTACCTTTGGGGATGGGGCATTAAAGGGTCTGCTCCTCCTCTCCCTGCAGAGGAGGGGGAGTCTTTACTAATGCCACTGATTTACTGAAGGTCTTTGAAGGGTTCACAGTGAATGTGGCACAGCCAGAGCAACCGAGGACAGGCACTGTGGCCAGCCAGGCGGCCAGAACCTCCCCATGGAGCATCTGCTCACCGGTGAGGAAAATAAAACACAGCCCCCACTCAAGAAAAAACAGAGGCCAGAGAGCAGTGCAGTGGTAAAACGCAGTGCTCTGCAAGGCAATCCCACATGAAAAGGTTCCTGGTTCAAATCTGGAGACTTCCCTGAGTATGCTGGGAACTCACGTGCCCACAATCAGGGGGAGACTGACTAGAGGCTGGAGATGGATCATGGCATCGGGATCCTGTTGGGGAAACCATCTCTCTCTCTCAAGAAAATAAACATGGGACCAGCAGATGGTTATGTTGCTGGATTCCCATGTAGTCAACTGCGGTTTGAGTCCCGGATCTGGTGGGGTGATTTCTCGCTTTCTGTCTCTCGGTCTTTCCAGCAAGTGCACAACTGCTATAGCAAAAATCTCTCTAAAAGAAAAAAAAAAGAAATTTTTAAAAATATATAAACATTAAGTGTGAAATGTGGTGTACAAAATAAAGACAAATGCTTAGGCTTCAAGAAGAAGTGAGTGGGGACCATCAGGAAGGATTTTGCAAGGAGGTGACCTTTGCGCCAGCTCTAAGGAAGCCCAGACAAAAAAAACAGGAAGAGGAGCATTCACAACAGATGCACAGGAACCAGGGCGAGCACGAGCAAAGGCCCTGAGGCACCCAGCGCCATCTGAGACCCTGCCTGGCGGATGTTCTCTGGGGGTTACATGACAGCAGACCAGCAGGAGAGGGAGAGTGGTCTTAGGTGACACCATCAAAAAACTCAATTGTAAAGGAAGAAACATGCAGAAACAAGGTCTAGGACCCTTTCTCTGGACAAAGGAGGGATCTAGGACGAAAGAGTACCCCTATGGCATCTGTATTATAGATTGTCCACAGAGAAGATGCCTGAATGCCTCAGTGTACCCTAATAAGGGCCCCACCTCTCTATCTCCCCTACCAGTTTTTTTTTTTTTAATCCATAACAAGGGGGCCAGCAGATGGCATGGGGGTTAACAGGACTTGGCCGACCACTGTTCGAGTCCTGGACCTGGCAGCTTAGTTTCTCACTTTCTCTCTCTCTTCCTCTCTCTCTCTCTCTCTCTCTCTCTCTCTCTCTCTCTCCCTCTCTCTCCCTCTCTTTCTCTCCTTCTCCCTGCCTCTCTGGTCAAATTAAGATAGAGATGATAGATAGATAGATATAGATAGATAGATGATAGAGATAGACAGATGATAGATATCGATAGATTGATAGCTAGATAGAGATAAATAAATAAAATAAAGTTTAAAAAAGTACCTGGTGGTACCAGTGGGACAGTGCTGCTGCATGCTGGTGGGGGCCACATGGGAGGCCTGGGTTTGGTTCCCCAGCCAACCTAAATAAGCCAGACTCCATGCACACCTGTGGTCCTCACTGACTGGGAAGCTGGGGCAGGAGGATTGTAACATGGTGAGACCCTCAAAAATGTCCATTTCTCTCTCTCCCTCCTGCTCTCTCTCTCTCTCTCATTAGAGAAAAAAAAATCCAAAACAAACGCCCTATATAACTCAGTCACAGCAGTGAGCAGAAGATTTCGTCCCACACATGTTCTTCTCTGCCCTGTCTCTTTGCTGACACAGAGCTCCTCTTTGGAGAAAGGCCCCAGAGACCCCTACCAAAGCCTACCTTGAAGGGCCATCAAAGATCACCTCGTCAGGGCATATTGCCCTTGTCATACTCCACTAGTCTCTTTATTGCCCCTGTCATACTCCACTAGACTCTTGCCCTCTGCACCTCGAGATGTTGCAGCTTGTTCTGGAGCTTTCGTGAAAGAGGCCCTTTTCCCCACATCAAATGAAGGGGTCCTGGCAGGAAGTTCTGAGACTTTTCTCCCTGTGTTCCCTGTAACTCCCAGGTCCCATGTAACTGCTCCGTACATGTGGATGGAATGTGTTGAGCGCATCTTCCATTAGGGAGTGAAGAGCTTCAGGGGGATGACTCCCACGTCCTCCTGCTCTGTCCACTCGTCCCCAGGCGAAGGCCCTGCCTTGGAGCATGGGCTCTTATCCTATTTCCTGTCACCTCTGAGCCCTGTTACCCTCCACCCCATGATTTAGACCATGCACATTTTATAGACGAACTGAAGAGCTTCCTTTTCCACCTGTAGGCACAGAACGAGCTAATGAATTCAGGGTTGTACCTGGTGCTGCTCCTTCATCTCTACGAGCAGAGGTTTGCTGAGCTCATGAGACTCAACTACAGCCAGACTCGGGGAGAGAGGGTGAGTCTGGCTCTGACCCAGAGCCTTCGGCAGCAGCCCTAAAACCTGGCAGTATTGTCTACTACAGGTGCAATCTGTTGAGGTCCTCACGGTCACTGGTGAGACATGGGACTGTCTTCATTAGGATTAAGATTTAGTGGCTGCTAAGTGAGCCTCCAGCTAACAAGTGAGTGATTGGCACATAATTGCTGACTATCAAACACGAACAGTAATTAGAGGTCATCGATCGTCATAGAAGTACGTGAGCCCCTTGGGAAAGTTAGCCTCCCACTGATACAGGACAGCCTGGACGCCGTGCATTATGCCTGGACGTGCCCACTGCCCAAGCAGGGGACCTTCCCACAGGAAGGCCAATTAAGTAGCCATCAAACCAAAAGAGGAGCCGCTTTGCATCTGGCTTGGGTTAGGTTACGGTAGTGTGTCTGCCTATTGAAGGAGACTGGCTTCCAGGGAGTAAAGGTGCTGATGGTGGCACCATTTGTCATAAGAGAAAGGAACGATGGATTCTCTAGGAATGATCATCCATGGCAGGCCTACCTTTAACAAAAACCGAGGTCATGTGATGTGGAGGGAGAAGCCTGGCTCAGCTACTAACCAGAGCCTGGTCTTGGCAAAGTCGGCAGAATCAGGCAGTTGGACAGGCCACCCTCTCAAGTGTCTTAGTGCCCTTGGTGACTATCAAGTCAGCCTTGAGCTCCAAGAGACTTCCTGCTTCTCAAAGCCCTCTCCGTGACCAAGCCAGGCAAGACGCCACAAGAACAGGCTCCTCCCCTTCTTGAGCGTCGTACCAGGGCTGGCATGCTTGCAGTGTTTGAGGTTCCCAGGACATCCCTTACGGCTTGCATCTTGACTGCTGCTCATGTCAGGAGGTCATGACTGGAAAGGGAGCTTGTGTGGCAGTGAACAAGCCACCAATGGTGCCATGAGGCTGAGTGACACTGCTTCGCCCATCCTACATACCTCTTTATCTCTTCACTTTCTCTTCCCTTCTCTTCCTCTGTCTCCTCTCTCTTGCTAATTATCTTTCTCTCCTCCTCCTCCTCCTCCTCCTCCTCCTCCGCCTCCTCCTCCTCCAAGATGACCAGAGGCACCTACCAGTGCCAGGCACTGCCTGGAGGTTAAAATCCATCATCCCAGTCATTCCTCCCACTGCCACAGACTGCATGACTGTGGCCACTGCAGTCCACTTGGAGCCATCCCTGTGACAAGTGCTGGACTCAAACCATCAGTCTTCTAGATTAGAATTCTAGATTGAGTCTTATTCTTTTTTTTTTTTTTTGAGAGGTTTTTCACTATAGGGCACGTGCGCTCGCCAGACAGAGAGAGACAGAGAGACAGAAAGCGAGAAATCACTCCCCAGAGGGGATGGCCACGCCGCAATCCCTTCTCCATTCTCCTCTCGGGATCTTGGGCATGCACGCACATGCGCCCGGCGTGGGTTTTAAGCCACCAGGTCTGGGACACGAACCACAGTCGACTTCGTGGGAGTCCAGCGACATAGCCAGTACACTAACTGCTGGTTCCCAAGTCTTATTCTTTTTTTGGTTGAAATTCTCTCCTCAAACCTTGAGCTCTCAAGTAACAAAACATGCTGGGTCTCTGCCAAGATATCTCCTCAGGAATCTCACCCTCTTTTTGACCCAAGCCTGTCCTTCCTTAACTCTTCCATGGCTTTAATGGTGACATAAATTCCTTAGAGAAATACATTTTTTAAAAAAGAAAAGTACAGGAAGCAGGAAATGATTCTTTGTTAACATTTCTATAACCTCATTTTCATGATTCTACATCCTTTTACTGAACTTTTTCTTGCACATTGAACTTCAAAGCACCCAGGGGTGGTAGAGGTTACAGAACAGCCCAGTATCAAGGCACTCAGGCAAGCAGCTTCAGCCACCAGGCCTGCACAGCAAACATGAGAAGACAACAGTTCATCCCAAAAGACAAAAAGCCAAGGCCCTGAAGCACTGACTCTCAAGAAACCTCCAGTTAAACTGTCCTAGAGAGGGAGTAAGTTACACCAGGAGCAATCTGTGGAAGATAGAAAGGACCAGGCCACACTCTGTTCTCATCACAAGCTGACATTTTACTTGAGAACCCATGAACTAGATCTTGTCCTCCTAAACCACTAAGCAATAACTGGTATAAATAACCAGTTAAAAGGCATCCAGATGAAAGGGAGAGACCAAATGGCTTTTATCAAATATACACTGTCTGGATTTGTGTCTTAGTATTTCTTATAGGAAATTCTCAGATTTGGGCCAGTAGATGGTGTGGAGGTTAAGGCAGCTGGATTCCATATGACTGACTATGTGGTTCAAGTCCTCGAGCCAGCAGCTGGAAAAATACACCTGGCACCTGTGTATGCATGCCTGAAATCCTGAGACGGAAATGGAGGAGAAGGGATTGCGGTGTGGCCATCTCCCCTCATCCCCCTCCCCCCCGGGGAGTTCTCTCTCTCTCTCTCTGGCAAGGACATGTGACTTATAGCAAACATTTTAAAAGGAAAAGAAATACTCAGAATCTGAGGGTAACATTTAGCAAAATAGAGATGCTAAGTTGGAAGATTACCCCCCACACTTAACCTACCAGAACTGCAGAACTCATTCACGTTGGGTTTCTTGGTTGAGCGTCACTGAGACTCAGCCCCAAGGGCCTGTTGGTGGTGGTCACTCTTCCCTCATTCATTCATGCACTCCCCCGTACCGGTGCTGGGATAGGGATCAGGGACAGCGGCTACCAGACATGCTGCCCACCCCAGACATGATGCTAACCCCAGACATAATGCCAACCCAGATGTCATGCCACAATGCACCTTTCTTTGAGAAGCTTATGATCAAATTGAGAGGGAAAAAAAAAAAATGGAAAGAGAGCCCACTAAATTCTTAGAGGCCGAGAGATTGTCATCAGATCTTCCCTGGATAGGGTTTTCTGGGGCTCCAGTGGCCCCGTAGATAGTTTGTCTCCACAGTGAAGTAGCCAGCTATGTGTGAGCTGGGCCGACTGTCTCTCATGATGCTGGGCACGCAGTGAGTCATATTTGACTGCTGACCATGTCCCAGGTACCACGGCTGTCAGGAGCAATGAGTGGTTCCACACAGGCCGAATGACGAGGCAGTCTGCCTGGCTTGGGAGCATAGAACCCCTATCTCTTTTGTATCCCACAGTCCTGCAATACCTTGAAAATACCTGGCACTTTCAGACGCGCAATAACTTTTTAATGTACAATGAATTAATTAATCAGAACCTACTTCTTCCAGGAGGCTTCCCGAGTTATAATTTGGAGAAACTGACAGTAAAAAATTTATAGAGAAAAGTCTTCTAGGTAAAGGAATACTTTCAAGTTTAAGTATATTTATTTACTCAAAGATTTTCTGCATGTCTACTATGTGCATGTTCTAATCCAGATTCTGGAAATGCAAAGATAATTGAGACGCCCCTTGCCTATAAGGGATCCAGAGTGTAAAGAGAGAGCATACGTGTAACCAAGAGTACCCAGGAATGTGCCTGGGTTATGCCAGAAAACTGAGCCAATATGAAGGCACACAAAGCAGAGTTCGATGGACTCTGCCATTTTCGCCCCTCCTTCTACCCCTCTGTAGGACAGTCTCTAGCCAAGCTCTTCAGCTCTTTAGGGACACAAGCCAGTGCTTCCAAGGCCTGGCTTTTTATCCAAGCAGGTTGTACCCTTTGCTCTCCATCTTCCCACTGTTCTGGGAGCCTGAAGGCAAAGCTGCTTCTTCCACCCATCATCAGTCGATCGACTGAGGAGATATTTAGACCAAGTCTTGGAGAGTTTAGGGTAGACATGGGTAGCTGGGGAGGGAACGGGTATCTCATGCAGAGGGAACCACAAAGGCGTAGTGACATGGAAAGGCCCACGTGTTTGGGAAAAGTCAAAGGTTTGCGTGGCAGGGAGAGTTTGTGGCTCTGGAGGCCACTGAACAGTGTCCAGCCTGGGACTAACATGGTGTTTGAGCACTAACTTGGGCTACCACGTGGAAGGTGGGCTGGAGAGGAAGAATCCAGCTGGGAGGCTGTTGCAGTGGCATAAGGTAATAAGGGGGCCAGTGTGGGGTGCACTGAAGAGGGGAGGAACACACCTGATGGACATTGAGTGAGGGATGGGCTACAGAAGCAGCGAATGTGATTCTCTGCAAGGGCCCAGCAGGAAGCTGGCCTCCTCACTTCAGGTGCTCATGGTGGGAGCAACTCCAAAGGACTCCACTTCACCCACTGGCCTCACCCTTTAGTCGAGTGGGGACACAGGTGGGCCTGCGAGGTGAAGCACTTTCCCTTCAGCACCCACGTGAGACACTTCATCATCCGGGGCCCAGATAACCCTCGGAAATCTCCTGTCCTGGGCTTCTTCCGCCCTGGTCTTGTCCTACCCATTATTACAGTGGCCTCCTTTGTCCTCTGCCCCGGGTGAGCCATTATTGGTGAAAGCATCCAGCCAGGTGGGAGGGGAGGGAATCACAGTGGTTGACCTGGCAGGGTCTGGAAGTAGCTCTCCGTTCCCCCTGGTCCATTCACATGTGAAGCCGATGGACTACGTCTAGGGCGTCTCCCCACTCACACCATTTCTCCAAGACCAGAACTCTTGCCTCAAAGGACCAGATCCACCCAGAAGTAGCTCTCCGCTCCTGCTCACCACGGTGGGCTTGGGTGGGGTGTGAGAGTGGTTAGATAGACCTGGAGGCAGGTTGAGGTCGTCTCGGCAGCCCAGAGAAAGCAGAGGCAGTGGTTAGCACAGGCCTGATGTATAACCGGGGCCCAGATAACCCTCGGAAATCTCCTGTCCTGGGCTTCTTCCGCCCTGGTCTTGTCCTACCCATTATTACAGTGGCCTCCTTTGTCCTCTGCCCCGGGTGAGCCATTATTGGTGAAAGCATCCAGCCAGGTGGGAGGGGAGGGAATCACAGTGGTTGACCTGGCAGGGTCTGGAAGTAGCTCTCCGTTCCCCCTGGTCCATTCACATGTGAAGCCGATGGACTACGTCTAGGGCGTCTCCCCACTCACACCATTTCTCCAAGACCAGAACTCTTGCCTCAAAGGACCAGATCCACCCAGAAGTAGCTCTCCGCTCCTGCTCACCACGGTGGGCTTGGGTGGGGTGTGAGAGTGGTTAGATAGACCTGGAGGCAGGTTGAGGTCGTCTCGGCAGCCCAGAGAAAGCAGAGGCAGTGGTTAGCACAGGCCTGATGTATAAATCACCAGGTACCCAGGGCTGCCACTCTGGGTGAAATTCCATCCTCTCCCTGCCCGCCCTCTACTTGGGCACAGAAGGGGGCCCAGGGACCAGCGCCATCTCCATGCTGGCCAGGCAGTTGCCCCAGTAACAGTGTCCAGCACCCCAGCCTGCCACAAAGCCCCTGTTCTTCCTAGAGAAGAGCATCAGAGCCCACATCCGTGCAGCCTGGCACAATGGGCTCCCACGGAGGACACAGTGTTTCTTATTGTGGTCTAAAATGCCATAAAGTCAGAACAAAGAGAGAGCCCAGAGCCCTGATGGGTCTGCTGCTTCCTGCCGGGCAGAGAATACAACCGATTGTTTAAAAGCCAGTGGTGAGGCAAGCGGCCAATTAGCAGGGCCTCACCCCGCCTGTAAGTGGGGCTGGGACCATCCGAACGGGATTCTGCTGTTCAGATCAATGGCTGAAAGGAAATGAATCCCTTGACAATGCCAAATTTAGAAGCCCCAGATAGCAAAGGTGACCGAGGTATCACCACGGCTGTGTGGCTGTGCTGAAGATGAGGCTGATCCTGTTGTGTATCGACACTACCTGGAGCACCTCCGCCTGGTCCCCGGCCCCTTTAAGGTGATGTAAGGGATTCCTAGAACATTCCTGAGACAGGGGACTGAGACATCTGTTCACAATTGCATTAGAAAAACAATTCATTTCTCATTGTCTTCTTTTTCATAGTTGTCAAGAAACTACCCACAACCCAGACCGGAGGAAAACGAAAGTAGGTTTGAAGGTCAGTCCTGCCATTCTGAGGGTGTTCGCTGTGACTCTTTTTCTGTTGAACCCAGTGCTGTGGAAGGAAGTAATGACCACCACCCAGAGGAAAAACTAACCCCGCAGAGCTTGGGAAGTCTAACTGCAGCGAATCAGGAAGACAGCCCAAGCACGAGTGCAGAGCAGATAAGAACTTGAATTCATCCCGCGAGGAGAAGGCCACCAAAGGGGCAGGGGGGATCGCAGGTTTCAGATACGCTTGCCCTTTTCTTGCTGGGATTCCCCAGCGCCTGGCACTTCAGGAGCTTTTGGGGTATTTTACTGCCAGGATCCTTTGGGAGCTTCCTTCTCAAGTCTGGGGGGGCTGTTTGGTTATCACCTGAAAGAACCCCTTGTCTTTACCAACTGGGGGCCTCCCTAGATTTTTCTCACTGTAGGCCCAAGCAGGTGGGGCAAACAGGTCTCCTGGGAAAGGTCCCTCCAGGAGACAGGTGGGAGGACAGGCTCCCTGCTCCTGACTATTCCAAAGAGAACCTCACTGGAAAAAATACGCGCAAGTAACGCCAGAGGGCTTGAAGTCAGCGGGGAGAATAAACACTGTGAGGGGCGGGGCACTGGTCCTTAGAGGTTACGAACTCCCTGCCCGGGAGGTTTAGCACAGCGGCTCCTACACTGGCGGGGCCATCAGACACCTGGGAATTCACTGGCAGAGATCCCTTGCAGGGACGGCGTGAAGCCCTGGAATCTTTTTCACTCGCCGCCCCTGGCGATCCTGATGCGGTGGGATTTTGTTTTTTTTTTTCTTTGGCGGGGGGTGGGGTGGGATGGGGGGTGCCAGAAGACCTGCCTGGAAGAGGTGTTGACCCAGCTCAGAACCCCACAGGGTGTGGCCAGGATTACTGGCCTGGAGATGCCCATCTGTTATCAGGGCACGCAGTCCTGCGAAGCCGGGCTGACCATTTTCAGAGACCCCGGGCGGGCCCTTCCTTCCGTTCACAAAAGGAACCCGCGAGGTGCCAGTCCTGGGCACCACCGCGGTGTCCAGCCGCGCCCGCCGGGGACCTAGCGCCCCCTCGTGCCCTCGCAAGGCCTCGGGGGATGCTTCGGGGGCCGCCCGCAGACCCCGGCCTCATCGCCTGGGCGGCCGACCTCTCCCCTGCCTCCCGCGGCGGGGCAGGGCGCAGCGAGGACTTAAAAGACCTTTGTGTCGCGGTCCCCACGGCGCCCCCCGGGAGACGCTCGGCGCAGCGACCCTCCTCGCGGGTCCTGAGCTTGGCCTTGGCGACAACGTCCTGCTCCGGAAAGGGCGTGACAGGCAGCTGCGTCCTCGCGCTTCGCCCGTCCGCCCCGACTCGGGTGAGGAGGACCCCGGGCAAGGTCCCCAACCGCGCCCTGGAGGCGCCGGCGGGCGACTCTCCGCGGTTCGGGGAGAGCTGCCGGGCTGGCGCGCCCGGCTGGGTTCGGATGGGCAGGGGCGACCCCTGGTGCCCAGTGCCGCCGTTGTCGCACTGCCGCCCGGGCAGACGCGGAGCAGCACGGAATCTTCTCCTCGTCCGGGGACCTGCGCTTAGGGATGCGGAGGGTCGCTCTAATCTCCGAGCCCGGACCCCGGGGGACACCTTCGTCTCTGGAGGGTCGAACTGCGTCCCCGAGGTGGGAGTCTCCCTGGAGAGGACCCTGCTGCCCTCGGGGTTGCTACGAGGCATGTGGTCCCACCAGCAGAGACCCACCAGTCCTTGGCCACCCCTCTTCAGGGAGCAAGGACCAGCTCTGGGTCAGGCGCCACCACCCCTGCGGGTCCCCTCTGTTAGGGGCACACGGTCTCCCCTGGAAGGGCCCGGAGCCCTGCGCACCCGGGGCTGACAGGGCGGAGGCAGAGGAGCGCCCAGCACAGGGCCCACCTGGCCAGTGGCAGCCCTTGCCTGGCTTCCCGCCAGAGCCGTTATGGACACGGGAGCATCCGGCTCCACATGCCCCAGCCCCCAGCTACACACACACACACACACACACACACACCAGGCCGCAGTCATCTTTGTCCCGAGCCCTGGCGTGACTCACCTGTTTGGCAGCACTTGGCCAATGAGGGTTGCCAGAGCTGAGTCACAGCTGTGACCTGCTGCCCTCACCTGGTTCAGGTAAACAGGGTGAGACACAGCGAGACATCAGGGGACGCCAGGTGGCACAGAACAGAGAGGTGCCAGTCTCTTCGTGGCTCTGTTGTGCCCATGCCAGCCTGTTTGCAGGGCACCTTGTCCTCTGTGCCTGGGAACCAAAGCCCCACAGAGGTGCCACAAGTGGCCCCAAGGTTCAGGCAGCTGGGGAGAGTCTCTGGGTTTGACAATTGTCGTACACTCTGTGACCCAGCCGCCCTGCCTGCCCTGACAGTTGCTTCCCAGCTGGCACAAACAAGACCAAGGGAGGGGAACAATACCACCTGCAGATACCCATCCAGGTAAGGGCAGGAGCAGGGACAGGCATGGGGCCCACGGCCAAGGCTGGGCCAGAGCACACCTTCTCTACTCAAACTCAGCGGCAGGAGCTGCTGCCCGAGAGCATAGGACAGGCGAAGCCTCATGTCAAAGGTCAAGCTGCGAAGATCCAGGCAGGGGGATGTCAGCTACCCCTGCTCCCTGCCCTCTTTCCATGGTCAGAAGCTGTTTCTAAACAGCTGGGGAGTGCTCTCACAGGCCAACGGGAAAAGCAATATATTGAGAACAAGCCTGGGCCCAAAAAATAAAGCCCCCACTCTCCACCTCCTCCACTGTGGCCCCACTGCCTCTCTGCTCTCTCCCGCTCCCTGCAGGCCGAGTTAGGAAGTGAGGATTTCTGTGGGGGAATGATCCTGGGAGGAAGCACAGGCTCCTCCAGTGCTCAGCAAACAGGTGCTGCAGCGGGTGTGGGGACGCTGAGGGGCCTCTGTTAGGGGCACACGGTCCAGCGGCCCTGGTCTGCCTGGAACCCCAGGGGGGCAGCCTGGGACTTCGCCAGGCCCACACTGCAGGTCTCCGTTTCCCCACACTGTCCCAGGCACTGTAGCCCCGTGTGCGGCTGGCCGCTGGGCTGGGAGGGAGAAGAGCAGCCGCAACGCCCCTCCATGACAGATGCACAATCTGCTGTGGCTCCAGGGCCTCAGAGACCTCCTTGCTTTCCAGATTCCGAGGCGGGAGATGGAAATGGAAGCAGCATCTCTCCAAGCCAGGTCGGCTAGTGAGGGAGAAGAGTCCGGAGCCCAGCAGAGACCTCTCTACCCAGCCACCCTCTGTGTCCCCGTGCGCTCCCTTCCTTCTCCTCATACTGACACCGAAACCAGTTTGCAGTGACATTTCACCTCGCACCACTCTCGTTTTGGGATCTGGCCTATCTTCGGCGGCAGCAGCCACCAGTCTCATCCCAGATCAGCCTGGGGCTGCAGATCGCCCCAGTTCTGCCCCTCAGCCAAGAAGCCCAAGAGAGCTCAGCAGCCCTGTGGGCCCAGCAGCCTGGGTTCCCACTGCTGAGGGTACCCATCCAGGCTTCCTTCCACCCTGAGTGCAATGGAGCCATGCGTTCAGTAAACCAACTTTATTCTCCCAGATTTGTTGGGCATTTATTTCAGTCTCGCTGGTCAAAGGCTGAGCGTCTCAAGGTCAAGGGAGAGGGAAGCACAGCTCATAGCTCCCTCTCACCTACACCTGTCCTTGTCCCCTCCCTCCCCTGGGGATGACACATCATGTCCCCCACCATGGGCTGGGACAGGCCAGATGGTGACTGCCCCCGTCAGCACCCACTTGGGACCTATTTGGTGTGGAGACATCATCTTTCTCTCATCATTACAAGGCCCAAAGACCAAAACGGGACTTGGGGTGAAGAAAGGTCAGAGAAGGTTAGTGAGAAAATTGGGGAGGGGGGAGTTGAGAGAGAGAGAGGAAGAATCAATAAGTGAAAAAATTATGAAAGATGTAGGGACGAACCACGCTACATGCCAAAACGCCATGCTAAGTGAAAGAAGCCAGACACAAAAGACTACATATCATAGGATTCCATTTATAGGCAATTTCTAAAAAAGGCAAAACTGTAGGAACGGCAGATCAGTGGTTGCTGGGAGCTGGGAAAGGAGCAGGGATTGGCTGCAAATAAGCTCCAGGGGAATTTGGGGGGTGCCGAAGGTGTTATAAAGTTGGTCCTTATGAATGTTTACACAACTGAATAAATTTGCTAAAGCTCATTGAACTGCACGTGAACTCAGTGGCATAATTGTAAGTTGTGCCTCCGGAAATATTCTAAAAAAAAAAAAAAGTGGAGGAAGGAAGAGAAAGAGGGTCAGAGAGCGGAGGAAGGAAAAGAGACGGGCAAAATGAAGAGAGGGAGGGGCTTCTCCCTCCTCCTTTCAAGACCCACGTTGCTCGAAAAGGAGGAGCCTGCTTCCCAGGCCCTTCTCTCTCCTGGGGCAGGGGCGGGGGGCTCGAAGGATACGATTTTGCTACGAAGGAGAGCCCCTGAGATGAATTATGGTGCCCATAGGTTTTAGGAAGGCTAGAATTACCCTGAAATCTTGGCCCAGTTTAACATTCCACAGTTAAAACCACTCAACTGTTAGAAACAAGTAGGTTCAACAGGGCTGCCCAGCCTCGAGACCAAAGATCTCGGTTAATAGAGCCTACACGAGCCATTCAAGTTGGAAGTACCTCCATGAGCTAAGTAAAATTCTTAAAACCTCAAGTTGTTCCATTTGTAGATGGAACCCCAAGCTCCATGAGAAAATAGGCCTTGACTTGTGTGTGTGCGCGCGAACTATCTTTAGTTTTAGTTTTTAGATCATGTCACAATCGCCCTCATTCAACCTCCTGAGCAGCTGGGGTTACAGGCCCACGCCACCGTGCCAGGTCATTTAGGAAGGGCTGAGAATTGTACCCAGTCTCCCAGGTGGCCCCAGCCAGTGGAACATGCAGCAGCGCACTGGACTGACAAGGCCTGTTTAAAAATGTGCTGTTTGGGGAACCAGCAGTTAGCGTAATGGCTATGTCGCTGGACTCCCACATAGTAGACCGCGGTTTGCGTCCCGGAGCCGGTGGCTTAAAACACGCTGGGCGTGTGTGCGTGCGTGCCCAAGATCCCGAGAGGAGAATGGAGGAGAAGGGATTGTGGCGTGACCATCCTCCCTGGGGGGTGATTTCTCGCTTTCTGTCTCTATGTCTCTGTCTGTCTGGCGAGCGCATGCGCCCTATAGTGAAAAACCTTCCAAAAAAAAAAAAAGTGCTGTTTGTAGAGAGCTAAATGGAATTGTAAGCGGTCGTGTAAACAGCTCGCAGCTGAAATCCTAGTAAGACGTAGCTGTGTTTTGGGCGGCCACCCTGAGACCATCATGGGTTACCTCAGGAAGTCGTGGGCTTTTCACAGCTGCGCTCTTTCTGCAGACTATTCAGGGATTTCCCCACACAACCAAGAATGCCTCCGAGGTTTTGGGCAGGGGTGGGGGTGTCTGGGGGCGCTCAGCAGAACTGATGGCTACCTGCACCATCAATCTAGCATCACAGCAGCCCGGGGTCTGCTGGCCCTGGGATTCTCATGGCTCTTGTAAAGGGACTGAGTCTCATCTACTCAAAGGCAGTGATGGGGGCCAAGTGGTGGCGCAGTGGTACTGCAACTGGACCCACATGGGAAAGGTCTTAGATTCGAGTCCTGGGACCTCCCTGGCCAGGCCAACTGAGACTGGAGGTTGGCTAGTGACAGAAAGGCCCCATGTGGGTGGGATGTCTCTCTCTCTCTTTCTCAAAATAAAATAAATTATAAAAAAAAATTTTTAAAGGCAGTGATGAAAAGGGTAAACCTGGGTAATGTTACCAGACCCTCAGAGATAGCACAGCGTGTGGAACCAGGGCACTCTCCAAGCCTTACCTCTTCAGGCATGGGCGCTGTGACCCTCGTTTATCAACCATCAGCAAAGGCCTTGCTTGCCAGGTTGTGTGGCAATGAGAAAAACGCATGCAAGACCTTACCAGGACCATGGGACATTTGCCACTTCGCAGAGAAGTCCAATCAAGGTAGTACAGGGCAGTCCTGGAGAGCTGGGACTGGGCATAAGCATTCCCCACTGATCTTTTATCCTCACAGTAAGCCTGTGAGGTAGACATGCTCCCCCCAAGTTACACAGGAGGAAACCTAACGTCCGGGAGGTTTAAACGTGCCCAAGGGTATAGGGTGTGAGTCAGTCTGTTCGCCAAGGCCCTGCCAGAGAGAGAGGGCATCCTTGCCAGGATAAGTATGCAGTCGCCGGGGCTGGAGGGTGCAGCAGGACCACATGGAAGAGAGGAAAAGCCTTGAAAGAAGGAGGAGCCCAGACAAGCAGAGGGGTGGTGTGTGGTGGCAGCAGCTGCCTACAATGCGGTTGCTGGGCAGGAGCCTTGGGTCCCCAAGGCCAGGTCAGGGAGCTGAGAGTCCATACATGGACAGAGGAAGCTACCAAAGAGCACCAAGGCAGGCTGGTGGTAACTTTCTGTGATAGGATCGGCGTCTAATATGTCAACCTGGCTCCCACCTCATTTCTATGCACCAGACGCCATGATCCTACGCCAGCCCAGGCTACTCAGGGCTCCTCCTCCACTGCCTCGGGAAGGGAGGCCACAGAACAAAAGGAAAGGGGTCATTCTTAGCCCTCACATCTCGAACAGGCATCTGAAACTCAGAGTTTCAAAGGAATCACAAGGCCTGCTGCAAGATCACATGGCCTCTCTCCGGTCCTGGGTCCTTGTTGCCCACCCCGGTGCTTTATAGTGCAGGAGAGCAGAGGAGAGTTGGCGAGTTCTTCATGCCTTTGTTAGTTTCCTCCTCTGTAAAATGGGGACCCACTCACGCTGTGTTGGGAGGACTGAGTTATTACATGTTAAGCGGAACAGGACCCACCCATGTTCACTATTTCGTTCTTACTACCCTGGAGGAATGGTCTCTCTGCAGCAGCGTCCTGAACCCCCATATCTCCTGTGTGGGGAAAGACACCACTCAGGTTTCCTAAGTCCCAGAGAGAGGCGCAGAAGGCAGTGCATCTCCCCTCCAGCCAGCAGGGACCTGCAGTCAGAGGGTCCCTGCAATCCCGGGACACTCCCTGGCACCTCGGAACTCAGCAGCATATAGAAGTGAAGACCCTGAACAAGGAGAACTTCACTGACCAGGACTCCCCTGAGATGGCTGTAACTGATGTTCTACCATCGGCTTGCAGGAGCCTGGGCCTTGAACTCTGAACTCTATGCCAGCTGCAAGTCCAGCCCCAGCAGGAAACGCCTGCTTGCTGCCTCCCTCCTCCTTTCTCCGGTCCTGGCACCCAGCCTGCTTTCCTGGACAAGGGAGGACTGAAATCCACCCCTCGAATGGTGCTGATACTGGTGGGAGTGAAGATTGAAATCAGCCTTTTCCTGGGGCCTCTTGGCAGCCTGGGCCCTACGATAAAGAAAAGCCTGGCCTGAACATCTGAGCACTTTCATCTCACCCTGGTCCCCCTTCTCAGCCCCTCCTCATTTCCTTGCTCTCCTTTCCCCTTCCCTCCCCTTTCCTGCCTGCCTTCCTTGGGGTTCCTCCTCAAAATGCAGCTCCTTACCTTGTGCCTGCATGGACTCAAGCCCTGGTGCTCGGGACAGCTTGGCCGGGCTCAAGCAGCTCTGTTCCAGAGGGCCATGTGGTGCGGCTGGCTGGCTCCTCGCCCCTGCTGCCTCACGGCGCTGCCCACTGGGCCAGGCCAGCTCTGCCAGGACACCTGGGAGGAGGCCAGCTCTGGCACGACCAGGAAAGGTTGCGAGAATGCTTCCTCTTCCCATTCATTCATGGATTCACTGAGCTGTCATCGAGTGCCCAGGTGGCCGGGGCTGGCAGCGTCACCCTGCAGGTGAAGGCTGGGCTCAGCGCCTGTATACGGTGCCCTTTGCCCAGGCTCACCAGGATGGGCCTCAGGGCATCTGCCGTCCAGCAAAAACCCTGGCACGTATCGGAGGTGCTTAATGTGTATTGAATTGAAATGAGTGGAAAGAAAAGAGGCTCTGCCACGTCGTCTAGCAGAACCAGGGCTGTCTGCAGCCAGTGGGCGAGCAGCCAGGGTGCAGGGTCTTCCTCCTGCTCCTGCAGAGCGTCCTTTAAAATGCCTCCGGGAGCACAGCGGCTTAGAACAAGGTCTCTGGGGAGCTCCAGGTGCCTGGCAGCTGTTGGAAACACTTGCAGGTGGGTGCAGAGCTCTGGGAAGACACCAGCCGCCCGAGGCAAGCAAAGAAGTGAGGATAGTAGATGCTCACCAGGCGTCGTTCCCCAAGCACCAGGCACTTGGGTCCTCATTCCCTCAGCCACCCCTCCTACCTCCAAGAGCCTGTGACCCTGCCTGTACCCTCTGCCTTCCTTCTCTCCTAGGGTCAGAGGGCATCAAGGGCGTTCCTGCCTCAGAGTGGCTCCCAGCAGCCTGGTCAAGTGATCCTTGACTCACAGCCAATGGCAGGACACTTAACTGCCAAGGGTTTGGAGAGGGAATCACTTCCACTTTGGAGAGGGAGAAGTGGGCTCATCATTAAGTGCCTCTCATAGGAAGGGGGCTTACCCACCCCCCGAGTGACCAGGCCTCTTCTATGGTCCTGCCACTGCTGGGACTGCCCAGAGGGGACAGCTGAAGGAGGTCCTCCAGGAAAGCAGCTCCCGAGCTCTCCCTAGGGCTCGGGTCTCAGGAGATAGCGCCCCATTCGTGCTGCAGTAGTTCCTGACTCTCCCTGCCTTTGCATGCCCCCCCCCCCAAGCCCTTCACAAATCCAGGTTGCGTTTGCTGGGGTTTTTATGAAGAACTGCTGGAAAGAAACACAGGAAACGAACAGGGCTGGAGGGTGCGGGCTGGATGGGGAGGGGGCAGGTGTGAGAGTGCTCAGCGTATGTCTTTTTAGATTGTCTAGGTTTTGAACCACATGACTGCACGGCCTATGCAGAAAAGGAGAAACTTCTTTTGAAAATTGTGAATGAGGCACACACACACGCACACACACCTGAACGCAATCACAGCTGCTGCTGTGATCCAAACAGCTCGCCGTCTTCTCAAGTCCGAATTATTGCAAGAACTTCCTCCCAGTCCTTCCTGTGTTTACTCCCCGTTTCCCATCCATTGTCCATTTCCCACATCCTAGTCAGGACGATCTTGTTACAAGACCAGTTGGAAAAGCCATTCCCACGGAAGTCCCGCCATCCTTACCATCCACACTCCACCACTGCCTCCAAGGCCTTGGGCAACCTGGCCTTCCTGACCCACCCCTCCATGCTCTCGTTCATCTTGCCCTAGCCACCCTAGTCTCCCCGATTGTCCTTGAAAGCACCAGGGACCCCACCCACCTCTGGGCCCTGGCCCAGATATTTGCATTGCTCTCTTCCCCACCTTCAGGCTCAAGCAGGTCTCACTCCCTCTGGTGAGACCCTCCCCAAGCAACTCTGACCCACAGGAGTGGCTCAGTTAAGCGTCCTCTGTCGGCCGGGCCTTCTTTCTGTCACTGCTTTTTATCTCCAGCTCAAACATCCACAGAATGAACGAGAGATGGGGTGCTTTCGGAGCCCAAGCTCCCCAAGGACCAATGTGAACTTTCGAGCAGCTAGCAGGCCGGCATAAGGGCTGCCTTGGAAGGAGAGTGATGCAGCCCATGCCAGGGCTGGCCCAGTACCCCGAATACCCCTCTGGGAGCCACAGCCCAGAAGAGACAGTCACGCTGGCATTTATGGAGCATGCATTTATGGAGCACGTACTGCACGAACTCCAAACCATTGTTCTAGTGCTTTGCATGGATGGCCTCGCTCCGCCCTTGGAGGCTGGCCCTCCTCCTGCCTCAGTCCGCTGGAAGATCAGCTGAGCGGCTGGAGCTGACGCAGCTGCTGGGCAGCAGGCGGCCTGGCTCCTGAGTTCTCACCATATATCCAGAGAGGAGGATGAGCAGGCCTGCAAGGGACAGGCAGGAGAGTGTCCCCAAGGGGCCAGAGATAGAAGCAAAATGGCAGAAAGAACCTGTGATGGAAGCTTCAAAGACGACATTTACCTCTAAAGGGACACGAGAGCCAGGCTCACAATGGACAGGCAGGACTTCCCTCTCAAGCCTCTTAAAGGAGTTTTATTTGTTTGCTTTTCTTTTTTCCTTTTTTCTTTTTTAAACAATCATGGCACATTTTTTAAAAAATCAAGAACTAGAAAAAGGGACCATGTCTTTGAGTCTGTGTTCACATTGTCCCGTGCTGTGGCACCAGGACTAGCCGCACCCCCTCCTGGCTGGGATTTGGCCTTTGGAAAGGCGCTGAGTTAGCTCCTGCCCCCTGGGCCCTCCAGGAGCTCGGCACTGTCCCCAAGGCCCCACCAGAGTGTGGGCTCCTGCTTGTCTGGGCTCTCAGGACTCTGGCAACTTACTCCTCTCTCGCCAAACCAGAGCCAAGAGCTGGAGACATCAGGGAATTTATTTTGGTCCCCACAGGGGACTCTTTCAGGGACAGAGCCCTCCCCCAACTGGCAGGAGATGACACCCCAGTCCAGCCCAGCTCCCCCATGGGAGGTCGGGGTGTCTCTCCTAGTCCTGTCTCCAGCCCAGCAGACACCATGCTGGTGTCCTGGTGCTCAGCCTGATCTACCTGGGCCCTCCTGCCATGCCCAGGGCCACCCCAGTGGGCCCAGGAATGATCAATGCTCCACCCCTCAGCTATACTCCCACCAAGAGCAAGAGGGCTCCCCAAGCCTCAAGGCTCTGGCTCAGAAGGAAGGGTTAGGGGAAAATAGGAAAAGGAAGTGGGCACAGAGCTGAGGCTGCTAGATGGGGAAATGGAAGCAAAGGAGAGCTGCCCGAGGGCATGGGGCTGCTCAGGCTCTGCAGTAGGAAAGGGTCTTGGGGTACAGTCAGCAGGCCTGAGATGGAGGGTGGGGAGGAAGAGGCAGAGAGGCTCTGTTCCCCCTCCCATCCTGCCTCTGGTTACAGTGGGGGCACAGGCCCAGGTGACAGACCTCAGGCCCCCAGAAAGGGAAACGCCACGCTGCACTTGGCTGGGTCTGAACCCAGTCCTCCCGGGATGGTGGGACCTGCCAGCCCAGGCCCTACAAGCCCCACTGCCAGCCGCAACTCCCAAAGCCACCCCTCCGTAGGCCAACTGGTCCGGTGGCTGGGGGAGCCTGGCCTCCCCAACCCTCCTGCCCCCGCCCTGCCTACGCCCTTGGCTCTAGTCTTGCTGCTCATTCATTTCCATGTCGGACACCAGGATGTTCTTCTCGGTGGTCTCGCCGGGGCCGGAGCTGCTGGTGCGGCTGTAGCGGGCGCCCTCGAAAGCCCCTCGCTCGGCGTTCTGTCGCCGCCGGTAGAGGATGAGGGCTGCGGTCAGCAGGGCTAGGAGCAGCAGCACCGCCATCAGCACCACCACCAAGGCCGCTGGGTTCTCCGGGAGCGCTGCTGTGGCAGGGGCGTGTTAGGCCTGTGCCCTGCCCACCTGCCCACCCAGAGTGAGGGGAGGGGAAGGGCAGGGCTCATCTCAGCCCCACTTCAACTCACCTGATGGGGAGAAGCTGCTCTGCTCAGCTGCGGGCAAGAGGGATGGGGCCAGTTAAGAGCAATGGTGGTGACAATAAAATGGTATAAGCAACCCCATCTAAAGCACTCCCCGAGACACACTTGACTTCACTGTAACTCCCGTTTTACATATGAGGATACCGAGGCCAGAGTTTAAGAAACCTGCCCAGGACACAGAGTTAATAATTGATGTGGCCAGGGCTCGAACCCCGTCCGTGCCCTTGACTGCTACACAGCAACAGGGTTTTGCTGACTACTAGTTTGGCGGCAAACCAGGGCCAGTTCTTCCTGCAGACTAAACTCAGGAGGGCCCTGGCTGCTGGGTGTGGTACTTTCATGCCTTCCCATCCACTGTGGTCCCTGCCGATTACAAGCAGCTCCCGGCCCCACCCTGGGACCAGCTGCCTGGGGTGCAGGAAGCTGGGCGCAAGCCTGGCAGGGCACTCACCGCGAGGGAGCTTGCAGACGACGCCCATGGTGACGTTGGTGCAGGCGCCGGGGCGCCACAGCCCGCTGTGGCTCTGGATCCAGTAGCAGCTGTTGTGGCTCAGCATGCTGGGGCCCAGGCCGGGGGGGGCCCAGTTGGAGTAGTTCACGGCGGTGTTGTCCTGCCAGACCAGGGTGCCCCCTACGGCAGAGAAGACACTGAGGGGTGTGAGGGAGGGGAGACGAGGCAGAGCAGCAGCTGGGTGGGAGCAGGGCTGTTCCAGAGCCAGTTCTCCCTCCCCACCCCCTCCCCATCCAAGCGCCTCTCCTCCAGCCTGCACCCTGACCCTCCCCACTCCACACAGGGTACCCACCTTTGGGGTTGAAGTTCATGCCCAGCCAGGCTCCCCGACTTTGGTCCTCAGAGCTCTGCAGGTGCTCCCAGACAAACACGTTCTCCATCTCATCCAGGATGGACAGGACTGTCCCACCCACTGGACACAGGAGGGTCCATGTCAGGGCAGACGGGCCTCTCTGGGGAGGCAAAGCTCCCCGGTCCAGCAGCCCTCCTCGAGTAGAGGACAGTGTGGAGTGCATGTGTATGTTTGTGCACGTGTGTTTGTACACGCTTATGCTCGTGCATATGTGTGCATGTGTTTGTGCACACTTATACTCGTGCACACACTGGGGTATATACACATCACGTCACACACGGCCTCTGTGTCTGAGAACAGACAGGGTTTTTGCCAGAGGCTGTCTTCGGGTACAGTGTAGCACAGGGACTGCATATGGGGGGTGTGTCCAGGAGGAGGTGGCCTGGCCCCACCTACCTCTCTGGCAGTGCTGCAGTGCCTCCTTGTGGCCCAGCAGCAGCTCCATGTGGAAGGAGTAGCAGTGCTCCCGAAAGGGAATCCAAGCTGAGTCGGCCAGCCCCTGGGGACAGCTGCCATGGTAGCTTATTTTTCGAGGAGAAGGGGTTCCTGTGGGGGTGCAGGAGTGAGGAAGTGACCCAGCACCCTCCTCAGGACCACCAACACCCTGTCCACGCTCTGACACCAGCTGGTAGGCACTCACCACGGTTAACTCCACACACAGCCCCCTGCAGCTTGGTGTCGCAGCTGGTAGTGCGCCAGGCCCCATCCACATCCACATAGACGCAGCCCCCCAGCTGCCGGGGCTCCTCATCCTGCCAGCCCACGTAGCTCAGAGGCTCCTCTGAGACCCAGGAGTACCTCCAGGAGCCCTGGGCACCAGAGGAGTTGGGGAGACCAGTCAGGATGAGGGGGCAGATAAGGTGGGAGGAGAAGAAGGGACAGGGAGGGAGATGAAGGCAGTGGTGGGATGGGGCTGGAGCAAGAGCACTGGAAGCCCACCTCTTCACTGGCCAGCCCGATCCAGAGCGGCGTGTGCAGCCTCCAGGCGGCCTGTGTGAGAAAGGCCTGGGTGTAGGGGTTGGGCACGTGTGCCAGGCTAGCATTGTGGCTCTCGCAGAGCAGGAGGGCGTCATGCCAGCGCAGCGGCTTCTGCAGCAGTCGGAAGGTGCCATTGAGGTAGGAGAGCTCGGTGCCCAGGGCAGGGGGTGGGCTCAGGGAGGGGTCTACAGAAAAGGGGGCAGGGCTCAGGCCAGGCTCTGCCTCCCTCACCCCATTCCCAGACGTCAGTAAAGACCAGGTCTCCAGTGGGCATAGCGCTTGCACAGACTAATATGTGGTTGCCACAAACAGAGGAAGTCAGGCAGGCCTGGGCCAAATCCTACTCGAGGGACCCAGGGCAGAGTGACGCATGCATAAGCTGAAGGTGCCTTAGACACAGAACCTCAGCGTCCCCAACTCCACTCACATCAGCACTGCACAGAGCCCAGCATCTAGCCCTCCTGGGTCAGCCCCCACACCGCAAACCTTCCCTGAGACCTCTCGGTGTCACTGCCTGGCCTTCTTACTGATGCCTCGCCCGTTGCCCATCTGTGCCCAGGCAGACACATGACTCTGGGGGGGACTGCAGAAGCCCTGAGGTCAGGGACTGTGTTTCACTCTTCTTGGCACAGCCCTCAGCAGCCAGCCCAGGGGTGGGGCCCGGCTGGGGTTCCTGGGTTCACGGTGACACATACCAGTGCCCTTCTGGCAGATGAAGCCATGTGTCTCGTCCGTGCAGCTCCGATCATCCCAGCGGCCAGTGAAGTGGGCTGAGGGGCTGTGCAGGACCACCGCACAGCTGGTCTGGGGGCAAGGAACTGCTCAGGGGAGCCTTAGCAGCCATCCCCGCATGCACAGAGGTTGGGAGAGGGGAGGCCTGGGGGCAAAGACAGCCAGGCAGGTTAGGGCAGTGGGGTGGGAAGAGGGTGGAGGGGCATCCTCACCAGTTTGTTGCTGCTGGGAGCAGGGCTAGGGCCAGAGGGCTCCCCCGGTGCCCAGTTGGTGTACAACAGAGGCTCCTGCTCCACCCACTGGAAGGCCCTCGGTGAGGCGTGGAGGCCGATCCAAAGGTCAAAGGTCACATTGGGCAGGCTGGCCGTGATGAATGCTGCAGTCCCCGGGAGAGAGTTGTGAGTGGCAGGAAGCTCCCTGTTTCTCTCTATTCTAGCCACTGGGGGGACTGTATCTGAGGGCTGTATCTTCCCACGGGCTGGCCCGACCTTGCTCTAAGGGGTTCGCCACAGTGACCAGCTGGGCCTCTTGCTGTTCACACGAGAACTGTGCCTCCGACCACTTCACCCGGTCTTGGGGGTCCTGGCCCTGGATCCGGAAACACTGCAGGGCAGAGGAGGAGGTGTGAAGTCCAGTTCAACCTTCCTGTCCACGAACCCAGAAACCCCACTGTGTAGCCCTTGAGGCAAGTCTTGGAGAGAGGGGGGACTTTGAGACTCATGAGAGAATAACTGAGAGCCAGAATATTCAACTCTTCTTGGGCAAACCTTCCAACCTGGTGCAGTGGATTCACACACACTTGTCCACACTCCAGGGATGTTTTTAAACAGGATGATTTGGGGACCAGCTTGCATTAATGGTTACATCACTGGACTACCATGTAGTCGATCGACCACAGTTCGAGTCCCTGATCTGGTGACTTAAAACTCATGTAAGGGACGTGTACATGCATGCCCAAAATCCTGAGAGGAGAATGGGAGAGAAGGGATTGCAGTCTGGCCTGCCCCCCGGGGGTTGATTTCTCATTTTCTGTCTCTCTGTCTCTCTGGTGAGTGCATGCGCTCTATAGCAAAACTCTCTCTTAATAAATAAATAAGTAAACAGAAAGTTTTCTTTGGACCACCAAAGGTTCTATTTCCTATGACAATAGTGTGTAGGCCAGGCACTGAGAGGATGGGGACAAGATCTGTCTTGCTGCTAGAGGCTGAATATGTCCCCCAAAGATTCATGTGTTCAGCCACTGTGATGGAATTCAGTGGGTGAAAACTTAATCTGATTATGTGGGGTAAATGGGGGGCTGGTAAGGAATCAGTGATGGGAGTAGGGAGAGGCCCCCATGACTGCCTCCTGGCGTGTATATAGAGGAAATGAGGCAGGCAGAGGCCACATGGATGCAGACCCCACTCAACTAAAGATCCTGTCCTCTGCCCTGCTGTAGCCCCACGGAGTTGGACCCTGAGCCTCCAAACCATGAAGTAAACCTACATTTCTTTTTAAATAATCACCCAGTCTTGGGTGGCTAAGTGGCTTAGAGACTCCCATATGACCAACCACATTTCAAACCTCAGACCCGGCGGCTTGAAAATCGCACTGGGCATGTGTACATGTATGCCAAAAAACTATAAGAGGAGAATGGAGGTGAAGGGATTACAGTGTGGCCACCCCCCCTGGAGAGTGACTTCTCATTTTCTCTCTCTGTTTCTGTATCTCTCCTGTGAATGCACATATCCGATGCCAAAAACCTGGGGGGTGGGGGTGTCACCCAATCTCAGGTATTCCTGTTAGTAATGCAATAACAGACTACGGCAAGTTGCTTTCTGCTAGACACCATTCTGACCTCTGTGGGCTTGTCTTTTGAACTTACATCAGGACCCCTAGGCTATTTGTATCTCTGTTTTTGTATAGTCCTTGTTAGGTGGCATTATCTAATCTATAATTTTACATTTCTCCTTTTTTCAGCTTCATTACTTTAATACGGTCAAAAGAAGTCTGTGTAGGAAATCTTGCATCAAGTGATGATAACAATTTACTTTAGAAAATGAATAATTTCAGGACCAGCAGTTAGCATAATGGCTATGTCACTGGACTCCCATGTAGTCAACCATGGACAATCGAGTCCCAGACCTGGTGACTTAAACTCACACCGGGCGCGTGTGCGTGCGTGCTCAAGATCCCGAGAGAAGAATGGAGGAGAAGGGATTGCGGCATGGCCATCCCCCCTTGGGGAGTGATTTCTCGCTTTCTGTCTGTCTCTCTCTGACTGGCTGGCAAGTGCACATGCCCCATAGCAAAAACCTCTCCAAAAATAAATAAATAAATAAATTTTAAAAAAGAGAAAATGAATAATTTCCAGTAATTTTTTGCTCAGAGGCAGTGTGATGGGGGAGAAAGAGCCACACAGACAGGGGTGGCAGCCAGGAGACGGGGAGGCAGGGGTCAGATTCCAGCTCTCACTTAACCTTTTTGGCCTCAATTAACTCTTCTATAAAGTGGGAAATAGAAAGGCTGTCCGGGGTCAATTGAAGGATGGGAGGTAACAGCGCATGACACAGAGTAGGCGCTTCACCAGTGAGAGCTCTTCTATGAACGATTAACTCCAGCACGAGCTTTACTGATGCAGAGGCAGATGGACACAGACCATTTTTCCTTGTAAACTTCTGCCAGAGGGTACATGTGCTCACCAGAGAGGAACAGAGACTGAGGGCAGGAAAGAGAGAAAGCATCTCCCCACCCCCCACAATGGGGACTGGTCACGCCACAATCCCTTCCTGTCAGGATTTGGGGCATGCACACACATGTGGCCAGTGTCTGTCTCAAGCCACCAGGTCTGAGACTTGAATCACGGGTCAGCCATGTAGGATCTGACTGCCTTTACCACCAGATCACAGAGCCAGCCTGGGGTAGGCGATTACAAACCCAGAAATAATGGAAGGGTTTTTTGAAGGTTTGTCACAAAGTTCATGGATTTAATTTCACAGAAGTCGTCCTGAGCCATGCTGAGATTCCACTTTAATAACTAGAATTAATCATAAAATTAGAAGCAGCGATGTCATGCCAGTACCAGCAAGAAGGAACAGCTGAAGAGAGTAATCACTTCAGTCCAGCAAGCACTCAGGGCTCTCAAGCCCTCAGGACTCCCAGCCACATGCAACATGCGGGCTTCAAAAAGTTCATGAGGGCTGGCCCCATGCCCTGGTGGTTTAGGGCGCTGGATCCCACAAGGCCAAATGTGGTTCAAATCCTGATTCTGGTGGCTTAAGAAACATGCTGGGCACATGTGCATGCCCCAAATCCTGCCAGGATGGAGACATGGAGAAAAGATTGCAGTGTGAACACGTCCCATTAAGGGGTGCTTTGTTTTTCCCTCTCTTCCTCACCGTCTCTATCTCTCTCTGGCAAGTGTATGTATTCTCTGACCACCACAACCCCCCCAAAAAAAGGCTAAGGGGAAGAAGCCATGAGAATACAATTTTTGGACAAATGTAATGACAACAGAGAATGCTATGGGACCAGCAGTTGGCATAATGGCTATGTCACTGGACTCCCATGGAGCCGACTGCAGTTTGAGTTTCAGACCCAGTGGCTTAAACTCACGCTGGGTGCATGTGTGTGTGTGCCCAAGATCCCGAGAGGAGAATGGAGGAGAAGGGATTGTGGCACGGTCATCCCCCTTGGGGGGTGATTTCTGTCTGTCTTTCTGGCAAGCGCATGCACCCTATAGCAAAAACCTCTCCAAAATAAAAATCAAAAGGAAAAAAGAAAAAGAGAATGCTATGACACCAAGAAAGAAAGCTGGACATAAAATTATGTTATTTAGTACGATCTCAATCACCTGGAA
>NW_006159662.1:6058912-6065703 GCF_000334495.1 Tupaia belangeri chinensis
TAATAACAGTGAGCAGTATGGGCGAGTTCTGTTTTCTTCCTTTCAGTATTTTCCTAAATTGAAATAATACACATGACTTTTTTATTTTTTATTTATTTATTTATTTATTTTTTGTAGAGGTATAATCCTCTCTTGAATGTTCCTAAAAGGATAGGAGGTCCATGGCACAAGAGGCTGGCTGCATTCCAATGTCTGACAAGGATTTACGGATTATATTATCTGGTGGTAACTAATCTAATCCTCACAATAAGGCTACACGGTCTTAAAAAGTCCTGCAAAGAAGCCCTAGCTCGAAGCTAATACTCATGTCGGCATGCGAGGGAATGACAACCTTCTCTTCCTGGTGCGAGCTTCTGGTCAGCCACCAGGTAATGAAGGGGCCACTACATGAGCCAACGGATACAGAAGTGACCACTCTGGGGAAGAAACTCACACTCTAGAGGTTGCACTACGAAAACATGCTTAGAGACGCACCATTCCAGCTAACATTATTGCCCCAAACTTTCCTATCTGCACACTTGAGATGCAGGAAGACAATTTTCTAAATGTTGCTTTAAAAAGATCTTCAGGCCAGCCAGTGCTATAGTGGTTAAGGCTGCTGAATCCCACATAGCTGATTGCGTGGTTCAGCTCCCAACCCAGCAGCTTGCGAAACACGCCGGGCACCTGTGCATGCCCAGAATACAAAAAAGAGAGAGAAATGGAGGAGAAGGGATTGTCGCATGATAATGGCACCCCCACACACACACCATGGGGAATGATCTCTCCCTCTCTCTCTGTCTCTCTCTCTCTCATGATTACATTCATCCAATGGCAAAAACCTAAAAAAAAAATAAACTATGTTTATCGCTATAATATGTATTTTCTTCTACTCTAAATCTTTTCTACACATGTTGCTTGTATATGACTAAATTCTGATTTAGAGCTTTCAGAGATTTCAGTATCTTTAATGTTTAGAAGTTCTAAAACTGATTAGTTAACTGTAGTTATTTCTCACAGAAGATTTTTCTTTACCTCAGAATGTTAGCAGAAAATCTACATACTTGTTTTCAGAGAAAGCTAGTTCTTTCTTTTGTAAGTGCTGCTGCTATTACTGGTTTTGCTTTTATTTCACTGACACTGGCCAATACCCAATGAAACCTGTCTAAAATTCTCTTCCTTGGTGAGTTTTATTTTCGTTTTGTTTGTTTGTTTGTTTGTTTAGATTTTTGCAACAGAGTGCATGCAGAGAGACAGAGAGAGAGAGACGGAGAGAGGGAAAGTGAGAAATCACCCACCAGGGGTGATGCCACACCACAATCTCTTCTCTTTCACTCTGCTCCCAGGATTTTGGTGCAATTCTCGAGCCGGGACTTGACCACAGTTGACCATGTGGAGTCCAGTGCCTTAACCACCACACTACCTGCTAGTGGCTATGGGGGCCACCTTCTGCACACACACACACCTGTGAATATTTTTAAGTGTTCAATTTTTTTCCATAGCTGCATTTTTTCAGAGCTGCAAGTTCAATATATTCGTGTCTATAATTTTTTAATAAAGAATTATTTCATTTAACTTTCTTTATTTTAATTTGATCGGGGTGGGGGGAGAGAGAGAAAGCAAGCAGCCAGGTCCAGGACTTAAACCATAGTTGGCCATGTGGGAGTCCAGCACCTTTAACCATCATGCCACCTATTAGCCCCTCATGCCTATAATGTGATAAAAATGAAGTGAGCAGTATGGGCGAGTTCTGTTTTCTTCCTTTCAGTATTTTCCTAAATTGAAATAATACACATGACTTTTTTATTTTTTATTTATTTATTTATTTATTTTTTGTAGAGGTATAATCCTCTCTTGAATGTTCCTAAAAGGATAGGAGGTCCATGGCACAAGAGGCTGGCTGCATTCCAATGTCTGACAAGGATTTACGGATTATATTATCTGGTGGTAACTAATCTAATCCTCACAATAAGGCTACACGGTCTTAAAAAGTCCTGCAAAGAAGCCCTAGCTCGAAGCTAATACTCATGTCGGCATGCGAGGGAATGACAACCTTCTCTTCCTGGTGCGAGCTTCTGGTCAGCCACCAGGTAATGAAGGGGCCACTACATGAGCCAACGGATACAGAAGTGACCACTCTGGGGAAGAAACTCACACTCTAGAGGTTGCACTACGAAAACATGCTTAGAGACGCACCATTCCAGCTAACATTATTGCCCCAAACTTTCCTATCTGCACACTTGAGATGCAGGAAGACAATTTTCTAAATGTTGCTTTAAAAAGATCTTCAGGCCAGCCAGTGCTATAGTGGTTAAGGCTGCTGAATCCCACATAGCTGATTGCGTGGTTCAGCTCCCAACCCAGCAGCTTGCGAAACACGCCGGGCACCTGTGCATGCCCAGAATACAAAAAAGAGAGAGAAATGGAGGAGAAGGGATTGTCGCATGATAATGGCACCCCCACACACACACCATGGGGAATGATCTCTCTCTCTCTCTCTCTCTCTCTCTCTCTCCCTCTCTTTCTCCAGCAAGCACATGCATTCTGGTAAATTTAAAAGAAAAAAATCTTCCAAATACTTCTTTTCAACTCTCTTGATCATGTCTCCTGATCTATTGATATGGGAAATTTGAAGATAGAAATTTGCTAGCCAGTTTTTAAACAAAAGCCTTGTTGAATAGGTAGAACTGAAAAATTAACGGCATTCTTTAGAAAGTTCAGCCAACAATGGGTAAACTTTTCTCACATTGATCTAGTTGTCTTTTTGAGGCATCTTTTTATTCTACACCAACCATTGAATCCATGTTTTGAAATAATATGAACTTCCAAAAATAAGACCTGCAAGACAAGACTAGTGCCAGATCACGATTTTTCAAACTACAGGTCCAGCAGATGGCATGGATGTTAAGGTGGCTGGATCCCACATAGCCAACTGTCCAGGTTCAAGTCCCAGGCCTGGTGGTTTGAAAATCACACCTGGGTACATGTACATGTGTGCCCAAAATCCCGAGAGGAGAATGGAGGGGAAGGGGTTGCAGTGTGGCCATCTTCCCTGGGGGGTGATTTCTCACTTTCTCTTTCTCTCTCTCTGGCAAGAGCACACACCCAATATCACAAAACAGAAAAGAAGGGCCAAACAATGGTGCAGCAGTAACACAACTGCACCCACATGAGAAGGTCCTGGGTCCACTCTGGGCACGTGTGCACCTGTGATCCAGGCTGGCTGAGGTCGGGTGGGGGATAGTGGCATGGAGACCTTGTTTGGGGTGCCCACCCCTCTATCTCACTCTTTTACCCTTGGAAAGAACAAATAAATAAGCTTTAAAAAAATTTTTAAGTTTGAAATAATAAAGGCTATACAATCACAGTATTCTTATTTAAATTAAATATTAACAATTATTACAATTGATCACTTTGTGAATGAGCACAAACATGTTTTCATAGCCCAGTACATTTTTTAGAGAGCTTTTTTTTTGCTATAGAACACACGTGCTCACCAGAGAGACAGAAAGTGAGAAATCACCCCTCAGGGGAGACGGCCATGACATAATCCCTTCTCCTCCATTCTCTCCAGAGCTTGGGCATGCACACAAACATACCCAACGTGAGTTTTAAGCCACCGGGTCCGGGACTCGAACTGTGGCCAACTGTGAGAGTCCAGCGACGTAACCATTATGCCATCTGCTGTCCCCTCAATAAATTTTCTTAATTTTATTTTTTCATCTTAGCTCATGCTTTATATTGTTTTGCTCATATTTTACTATAGATACATTTGTTACGTCAGTGTGGAAGTAAATATATATTTTATTTACACACATGTACGTGACTGAAATGTTCACACACATAGTTTGGGTATGTATGCTCAACGTTTTATACCAAAAGAAGTTCATTATCCAAATCTTAGCTTACCACTGATGCATCAACAGAACACTCACCCTGCTCCCCGATAGATTAGGAGATGTTACTACACTGAGTCATTTTCCTAGGACTCAAGCTCTGCCATGGGAGGCAAATCAAAGAGAGGCTGGTCCGACGCAGCTGTGGGGCCGCGGAGACAGGCAAGAGGCCACAGCTCTGAGGCTGCCAAAGGGCCAGGCTTTCTGAGGCTCAGCCTTCCCGTG
Organism: Tupaia belangeri chinensis; assembly: GCF_000334495.1. Classification (NCBI taxonomy): domain Eukaryota; kingdom Metazoa; phylum Chordata; class Mammalia; order Scandentia; family Tupaiidae; genus Tupaia; species Tupaia belangeri. The sequence goes on from NW_006159662.1 coordinate 6,063,013, forward strand.
TTCACATCCTCTCCTGACTCCCTTGGGTGCCCCCTCCCCACCTCCTACCTTGTTGAGGATCTGGTTCCAGCCAGCAGGACAGCCCCCCAGGGCTGGAGGTGGCAGGTCAGGGGGCGGCATCTTGCTGGTGCTGTTGCTGCGCTTGCAGATGTAAGGCAAGACTGTCAGGCACCTCTGGTCCCCCCAGTCCTCTGCAGAAAGGGGAGGAGAAGGTGGTCACCCCCAGGGCAGGGCAAGGCTGGCAGCACACTCAGCCTCTGCCCTGAGAGGAGGCTGGGCTGGGGTTCAAGGCCTATGTCCCATTCTGAAGTCCAAGTCCTCCGTGGCTCTGGGGCCATGGAGACAGGCCCGCCCTTTCTCAGGTCTAGCCCCTTCTTGGCTATGAGAGCAAAGGAAATGAGAAGAGACTGACGGCCCCTGCCTGGGCTCACCTTCCCGCCCCAACATGGACCAAGGCTGGCTTCAGCCTCTCCGTCCCCGCCTTCCCTCACCTCGGCTGGCTGTCATGTAGACGCACTTCTTGTCCTTGCCCAGGGGCCGAGGTTTGCCAGGTGCCCAGGAGATGAAGTCGACAACGGAATCATCTATCCACCTACAATGGCACAGAGCAGGGGTGACACCAGCACTGGCCCAGGGTGCAGCCTCACCATAAGCAGCCGCAAGGAAGGCTGGGGAAAAGGGGCAGGGCAGGGCCACGTCCAGGGTTTTAGGGCTGCAGGCTGGGGTGGGAGGTAGTAGCTACTGTTCCCAGTGCAGCCCGGCACCAGCCCTCCCTGCACACTCAGTTTTCTAACTTAGAAAGAAGACTGAAGGGGCCAGCAGGTGGCATGGTGGTTAAGGCGCTGGCCAACAGGTGGCATGGTTGTTAAGGCGCTGGAATTCCCACAGGGGTAGCTAACTGTGGTTTGAGTCCCAGACCTGGCGGTTTGCTTTCTAACTCTCCCTTTACTCTTTCTGTCTTTCTCTAGCAAAACTCATGTGAAATAAATTAAATAATTCTTGAAAAGAAAAGAAAAGAAGACTGAAAACCCAGAGCAGAGGGTAGGGGGTACTCAGATTCTGGTGGCCCCCAGTCCGTCCTGCCTCAAGCTCCCTGAGGCAGGGAGGTGGGCACCAAATACAAAAAGCCTCCTCTGGATCGCCTTATTCAAGATGAAGGTGCTGGGAATAACAGGAGTGGCCGTTCCTTAGTGACTGGACCCTGTGTGAAGGACTTCACGTAGGTCATTACAATGCGGACACATCAGGCAGGGCTCATTACTCCCATTTCCTGATGAGAAAACCACAGCCCAGAAAGGTTAAGTCACTTTCCTAAGACCATACAGCCACTGAGGACAGAATTGGATTCAAATACAGGTCTGTCTCTACCCCTGGTGCTGTGGAGGGCCAGTCTGGTGATGCGGCTGACACGCCCCCTCCTACACCTGCTGCCCCAGGGCTCCTACCTGAAGCGGCCATCGTTCTCCAAGGTATGCAGGCCAATCCACCAGTGCTGCTCCTGGCCTCGAAAGAACTGGGGAAGCCAGGCAGACAGGTGAGGGTTGGCGGTCCCTCTGGGCGATCCCAGCTTGCCCTCTCCCAGCCCGTGACTCTCCCCCTGTGCCCACCTTCTGCAGGTTTTGCCCCAGGAAGTCCAGCTCGGCCTGGCTGTGCACAGAGGTCAGCTTGGCCTGGAACCAGGTGCAGATGCGCTGTGCCTGCACCCACGTGGCCTGGTGCTCAAAGAACCTGTACTCGGCATCCTGGAAGCGCTGCCACTCTAGCGGGCCTGTGGGAGCAGCACAAGGCATGGTAGCGTGGACCAAGCTGCAGATGCCCGACAGGACCAGATCAGGCAGCCACTCAGGGCCAGGGCGCAGCCAGGACTGGCAGCAGACAGGTCTGTGAGCACATCAGACCTCTGCAGGCCCCACGCCAGGGTCCAGACCGGGCTTGCCCCTCCGAGATGCAGGCAAACAGGAATGCAGGTGCCCCAATCTGGGTCAACTCAGTCCCCTTTCTTAGGCTGGCACCACTCACCCCCTCCGTTTCACTGCCGCCCACCAGAACCCTGTCCTGGAGGTGGCGTTCCCTCCCTGTCCTGGCTGCGGGGTCTGCGGCTGGGCTGCGGGTGAGGGATCTCACCTTGTGGGCTGTCATCGGGCTCTCGGATGTCTGTCCCTGTACAGGCAATGGCAGACAAAGATGCAGCTGGGAAGAGCAGATCCTCCCCAATCCCCAATCCCCAATCCCGCTGCCCGTGGAGCTCCACCCAAGTCCCCAGGGCCACCCCATCCAACCTCTGGGGATCTTGCAGATCCAGTCCAGCTGCATCTCGCACTGCATGGCCACCCACTGCAGGGAGGCCAGGTCCAGCACTGCACAGCTCCGGATGTTGTCGTCGTCGTGCCGGCTCCGGTCGAAATTGTGGTAAGAGAACTGAGCGGGGAGGGGTGGAAGGAAAGGGGAGGTGGGGTACGAGGCGCAGGCCACACCCTCCCGGGAACAGGTGAGCAAGAGGCCTGTACTGGCAGAACCCATTCCGGGGCTGGGCTCCAATCTGCTTTCCTTTACCTGTCGACTGCCACCTGGTCTCTGCTAAACCCCGCCCCAACAGGCCCCGCCCCCGGCCGGCGCACTGAGGCCCCCCACCTCCTGGTCCCGCCGCCTCCAGACCCCCTCACCCCGCGGCCATCGCTCCAGCGCCAGCTC